>NW_024340848.1:4996076-5006324 GCF_902729225.1 Pteropus medius
TAATGAAACTCCATGTGATAGGTAATAGTTATTCTTCTGTTTGGCAGAGATACATTGAGTTCTTTGCCTATGGATATTAGTTCTAGTTAGCATGCTGCAGGGCCAGACTGAGAGCCAGGCAGTAGGCTTCAAACCAGAATCGCAGAACAGTCTCAACAGATGGTGCATAAGAAATGCCATACCATATTTTTAAATGTTTTGAAAATCTTTTATATGGGTGAAATTGAAAATTGCAAAAGACACTATTGAAGAGAAGTATCTTTGGAAAAGGTATTTCTAACTATTAGTCTATTATATACCTGAAGAAGCAGTTTTTAAGTAGTGTTCAATTATATGCTTTATATATAGCAAGGATTTATTCTACTGGACTTTTGTGAGGATCATAAATATGTGGAACTTCACATTATAAAGTGATAGCTTTATAGAGGAAGTACACTGCACAATATATATGGTAACATGAGTTCTAGTTGTGGTTCTATCACTAATGTCAAGGTCTTCAAGTTCAAGTTTGGGTCTCATTTGCCTGCCACCAAAAAATCAAGGAAATTGGACATGATGCTCCCCAAACCCATTTTCTCTCTCAAATATTATGTTTCAGGGAAGGACATATTTTTAAATAATGTTCATAACTTAGAAAATGTCTTAGGTATAATTGATTTTGTTGAAATCCTTTCTCAATATGCTAAAACCCATCAGATAAAGACCACCAGAGAAGTTTCAGTTGTCAGACAAAGATTTATTAATTTGCTGAAGCGAGACAATGCATCAATAGAACTATGAGGCATCTCAGTAAGAGGGTATTGTGATGAACTGTTTATAGGTTTGTGCTATGATGAACTGTTGATAAGTTTACACTAGTGCTGAATGATTCTAAGAACTTGAGAGAAGAGCTAGCCCTTGATTTAGTGCAGTCATAAGGGGAGGGCTGTCTAACACTTGGGCATCAAAATAATCTTTGCTCAGGAGATGAGAAGAATCAAGCAAAGCTGGGGAAATCATTGGTTAAAAAAAAAAAAGCACAGATCACTTGTGTGATCTTGGCTGTATCCCATTAGAAACATTGTTTTAGCTTCTACTAGGAACATCACAATCTCCTCTGTACCTAAAATGAGACAAATAAGACAACATAACTGAAGACACACACACACACACACACACACACACGCACGCACGCATGTGTGCACGTGCAGACACACACACATACACCCAGGCTGAATGGCAAAATTTCCTTCCATAATGAGTAACAGAATTTTTGATGGGAAAAGTAATGTACATAAAGTTATTTTTCCCATTGTTAAGTATGTGATCTGTGTTATATGAAAACATCTTGTATCTAGACTATAATATTGATTATATCAAAGAGGTGAAAATTAATTGAATATACACCACTGAGAAATATAAACAACTCGTTATAACCTAGTAGATACTAACAAGCGAAATTCTTACATTACTTAAATGTTCATCGTTGGCCAGGCATCAAAGTGGAGAGAGGAAACTTTTTTTGATAACAAAAAATTCTATATGGTTTTGAACATTGGGGAGAAAAAGACTCAACTTGAAAGTGATATAAAAACTCAGATTCCACAGGGTTCTCAAATGAAATGAATAAAAGCAATGCAAATGATTAAGTTGCAAGAAATAGACTTGAGGGTGAGAAAGATGTAGAAAATAGAATAGTAGTAACAAGGTATGAAGAGATAATACACAAATATTTTTCTCTTATTCCTTTCCTTTGAAAAAAGAAGTAATGAGAATTGGAGCAAACAATAAAGAAAAAAATAATTCTGATTTAGAAGATTCTGACATAGAAAGATTTCTAGGATAGGTTAAGCATTTCTTTTCTTGAGTTAAGTTAAAGCCTAGACAGCTGATAACCTATATTTGTTAGATGCAGCCCTGCCTCTAAATGCAAAAGCTTCCGGATTCCACTCTGCTGTCATCTTAATCATGTGGATCACCAGAGCCCTAAGACATTCAGAAAAGGTCAACTGTTGTTTTAAATTGACTTCTTAGCTCAATTTAATTTTATTCATTTTAGTTCATCTTCAGCTTTCACTCCCAAGTAAATACCACCTAGAAAAAGAAAAAAAAAAAAAGATAGTTTTTGTCTCAAACTCTAAGACTTTTAAGTAGAAATGCTACATTGTTAAATCAAAGAAAGAGGTCCAAACTTTGGGTGGTCCCATGATCTCTCACTATGTGAGGGCAAATTCAGTGGGGTAGCTGTCACCTGGTAATGGTCAAGGCTGATTCAATGGATTTGTATATCCAGGGTGGTTATAATTTCTTCTCTCCAGTCATGGTCCTGATTAGGAGCTGTTAGTTTGAATAAGGAAGATTGTGTTACCAATTTGGCCAAGAGTAACTGTGCCCCTAGTGAAGCATTCAAATGGCCCTTCTTCTTAAATATCTTCAGAATCTCTTTTTTAAAGAATCTACTATCTAACCTCTAAAACTACACAGAAAATCTTTTACACAGAAAATCTTTCATTTTGTCTAGTCTACCTTTTATGTCAAAGATAGTGTTATAAGAAATTGCTAAAAGAGATCAAAAAGAGAAATCATTAAGATAAAACACTGGTACCTTGAAGAACTTTGAAAAGTACAAACCCTTGAATGTAGAATAAAGTTTGAATTCTTTGATCATTACCAGGAGACAGCTACCCCACTTAGTTGCCCTCACATGCTGAGAGATCATGGGATCACCCAAAATTCATGCATTAATGGTGGGGCTGAGTATTGATTTGGGACTATTATCAGGGATTTATTTTGTGATGATGTTAATTATAAGACTTTACTTTCTATATCCATCCACAAAGCAAGATTTTCTACTAATACAGGATATTTAACTTCCAACTTTCCCACTGCTTCACATGTCATAGTTTCTAGCAGAAGCACTTGTTTTCCAAAAATCAAAATTAGCAATGTCTGTTGATGAACTGTTTTTCTGTATTTTCCTTGGAAGTCGAATAAGAAGAAATGGGATATTCACATAGCAGGAGAGACAATAGTAAAATCTTTTAAAGTCACATAATCTTAATTTTTGGTGATATATTTTAATATAGTAAATTGCTTTAATTATACCCTCCCAAGTCAGTTGCTCCTTGTATACTAACTATGTGGAAGCTGCTGCATCCATATTCTGTTTCTCTCAAACCTTTTTCCACGACACTAACTTTCTAAATGCTGTCCTATCAGATGGGAACTTCCTCAACTTTTTTCCCCAAGATGTTCATAACTGCCCTCATTGCTACTCATTATCTTCCTCTTTCCCTTGTGCTATAGAAGACACAATAGAAGTGTCTTATCACCTATCTAGGACCACTTTTGTGTTCCATATACTCTCCACTTGCATCCTCAGAGACTTTGCTTTGTAGATTGTCCATTTGTTCCTGTATCTTCAAATTCTCCTAATAAAAACTGCCCTTAAATAAAACAAAACCAAATAAAAACCATGTTGACTGTTTTCAATCTTCTTCTATTTAAAAAAAAAATCAATCAATGTGTTCCTTACAAACATGTATGTTTATATTACCTTCCTAAACCCATAACCTCTACTGCCCTTTATAGCTCTATCTTGTCACAACCAGAGTACTTGAAATAGTTATCTACATTCAGATGTCACTGTTCCACATTCATTTGCTCCTCAGTTCCACATTCATTTGCTCCTCAGTTCTTTTCTGCTTCTCGACAATACAGTATTGCCGAAGTCACCATCATCCTGTAACCCCACAATGTTTTTTTCATTTGTACATTCCTCACAATTCACAGTTTCAACTTTTACTCTTTTGAAATACGTTTTTCTTTGGTTCATCCCTTTAATTTATTAACTGTTTGGGGATCCTATTAAATCTCCTTACTTTTCTTTCAACTCCATTTTTTTTTTCCTGAGTGATACTATCTTGTTTAATGGCATAGTAATTGATACCTATATGTCTCCAACCCTATGATTTCTTCTGAAACTCAAACACATTTATAGTTTACCACCACAAGTAAGCTCTTGCATCTCTTAACCCCATCCTTAAATATATGTTTTATCTAATGGCTGTTACCATCACTCAATTTTCCAAGGAAGCTTCCTTGAACCACCAGTTTTCAAACCTTCCCATTACCATAGGACCTATTAAGAACATTTAAAATGACAGTTTGCTTATCTGTACCTACAACAGATAGTAAAATCTGCATATTTCTAGTTAAAATGTAGTATTGCCAACTCTAAGATTCATGGTCATACTTAAAAATATTTCTCAAGGAATAGAAAAATGGATGGATGGATGAATGGATGGATGGATGAATGGATGGATGGATGGATGGAGGATGGATGGATGGATGAGAAGAGAAGTGCCTTGTGTTTATGGAATGGGGGGTGGATTTGGAAGAGCAGAATTTCCAATTTGAAGTACTGGGGTCTAACTGAGTTGCGTGATCACTGTAAGGTATATGGAAAAAACAATCCTAAAGGAGAATATAGAAGTCATAGCCATATAGGACTCATTAGGGTATGATTTCTGAAATAAAGAAGTTTAAAGGGTTTTTAAAACCATGGGACGGTTCACAGTATTCAAAATTACAATCAAAACATAACCTTTGAATTATCTCTTAGATGAAACTTTAAATTCAGTTTGGGGAGATCTGAGAAGTAGAATCTATTTTAAAAGAGTTCTGGGAGGTAAAATAAGGTGGTAAAAAAAAGAATAGAAACTGTTTCTTAGTGCATGTGAAATTTTTCATGTACTTTATAATCATAATAAATTTTATGTCTCCCTTGCTCATCTAATGCTCCTTTCATTTAACTGACATGTCACCTTGAAAATATTTTCTGAGAAACAAAGAGCCTTTTATAAAAAGATAACTCTTCTCATTACTCAAAAGAGATACCATCTTCTCAGTTGTTTGAAAAGGTTTACACAGTGCTTTTAGTTCTATTGAAATCTGAAATGTACTGTTATTAAACAATTGTAAAGCAATTAAAAATCTATTCCTTTTTCTATTTTTTGTTCTACAGTTCTAGGGTTCTCTTTTTTAAAAGGGGGAAATATAAGCAATTATTTTAATTTTACTATACCTATTAACAATGTTAGAAACACACTAGTAGTTAAAGCAGTGCTACTTAGGTCCTAATTTCATGCAATCTCTGACACCACCAAGGCTCTTTGGTTAAAAACAATTTTTCGTAATTGATGGAACTGGTGTGTAAAACTGATCTGAAAGGAAAATCCTGTGTTGCCTATGTGCTGTGATGTGTGAACTGAATGTGAGTGTAATCAAATTCCTATTTCAATAGATAATTAATGGATATTTTAACAATAGGTTTATGTTAGAAATAAAGATCTGCCTCAATCACTAGGGTTATTAAATTTGTTGGCTATCATTTTGTTTCGTGCATTTTCTGCCTTGATCTGTTGGTTCTGGAGCTTTCTAGGAAGCAAAGTCCTTCAGGTTGGAATCTGGCATGGGAGGCCCTGATTTCTGCACTGCCCTGACTCTACACTTAATTTTGAGGCTTTACTGACACATTGCCCCTCATCATGTATGGTGTGCTAGAAGAACACTAGGAAGTGGGGCCTAATTTTGAAACAGATCTTTTACCCAAGTTCTTCCTCTTAATGAAATATCCTTCCATTATAATTTCTTATATAAACTGTACTGAAATTTTTCAGGAGTCTGTTTAACAGTCTTGCTTGTTGCCTTCAACTAAGTCATTTATTCCACTAAAATGCAAAGAGCAAAAGTAGTTGTCATTTGCGTGCCACTTCTCACATTCTATATTACATCATAATTACATTCTATATTACATCAATATTTATTGCCCCTTACTAAGATCTTGGTGAATCAATAGTTACTTTTATTTTGAGACAGCAAATATTTGTAGTATGCATAACACAATGCTAATACACTTTTGGATATTGTCTCACTTGCCTATAAGGTTCATTTTCACTCTTATGAAAGTAATATATATTTATTTGTGTGCATAAAATATGAAATATAAAGGCAAAGGATTAGAAAACTCATCTATTATATTATTCATATATTTATCCATCCATACATTTATTTAACAATTATTAATTACTTGATTGAGCTGTATGCTTGGTACCAGCAATAAACAACTTAGTAAAAAAAATGATTCTATTCCTCTAAGAGCTTAAAATAGTAATGTCTTAGGAAAAAAAAATGCTATAGTAGAGTTAAGCTCACAGTACCACAGGAATATGATACTGTAAGAAAAAAACCTCTTAGCTTTATTTTCTTCCATTGAAGTCTTCTGGAATCATAGATAATTTTATTTTATTATGTGTTATAATATTAGTACAATGTTTGTATATTCTCCTGCATTTATAGATTTAATGGCCACATTGTATGTCTATGTCTATATAAATCTATATCTATGTTTATATTTATTTATATCTATATATCTATATCTAATCTAAATCTGTACCTATAACATATCATATATCTACAAATATATAAAAACATCTAACATAGGGTTTAGCACATAATTTGAACTCAATATGTATTCCTCTTTTTCTGATTCTAGATAGTTTTGAAATTTAGAAAAATTGGTTCTAGAAACCTTGAGAAATGTTTTACATAAGAGGATATGACATAATTATGATACTTACATGCTGTAGTCAAGTTTCTCAGTGCTAAATCGCTTGTATATTTGTGGTTCCACAGTTGGCCTGTATCCCTGTATATACCTTCACTGATCTCTTGGTACAAAGGCCACTAGATGGGGCTTGTGTGATTATTAGTATGTTACGATTTAGCAAAATGCACTTGCTTTAGTTTTCTTAAACTCAGAAATACTTCTCTTTAACCTATCCTATTCTGTGTTAACTGTAGCACTGTAAGCATTTCTCATTAGAAATCTTTTTTTTTTTAATATTAGCAACTGTGCAACATAACTATTGCACTCGCAAACATGTAATATTCCTTAAAGCAAAGCACACAATCTCTATGCAACCAGGCACTTTTATCTCTTTGGAGGCTAAATGCAACATTTCTTTACCAATCTAATAGTTCTTTTCAAAATCGTGTCTATTCATATTGTAGAATCTCAGATATTGTGCCTTGAAAGCACTAGTTCCTTCTTTTTAGGGCCAGGCACAGGCTTTAACATTAATTATGAAGTTTGTTCTTTAACTATTGCTAATAGATGTTTTCCTATTAGACAGTGGTTCTCAAACTTTAACCGGAATCAGCATCACCTGAAGGCCTTGTTAAAATTCAGATTACTGGGCTATGCTCTAGCATTTCTTATTCGGTGAGTCTGGAGTGAGACCAGTAACTCTGCATTTCCATCCAGTGCCCAGATATGCTGGTCTTACTGGTCTAGGGAACAAACTTTAAGAACCTCTGTTTTACACAAAGGATCTCTGTAGATAAAGTACACATCATTCATGATCTGGCCCTCCTATCTCAAGAAAGTTTTGTGTCACACTGCAACATTTATTTTCCAGACATGAGACTGGGACAAAGACCAGAAATAAACTGTGTTCTGTTTATGTCATTTGTGTTTCTACCCAGCTCTCTACCTTAGATAAGACTCAACTTTACTAACCCAGGGGATACTGCTCTTTGTCTTCCAGCAACCAATAGCTAGTACTTACTTTTAAAAAAAATTTAGGAGTTTTACCCAATAAATCAAAACTATGGATTCTGATTTTACTTTGGCTCATTGACTTTTAGCTTTCTGAGCCTTTCTACTTCTCTCCATCTTGCCTTCCACCTCCCCAAGTGCCACCTGCCTCCCCCATCCTTATCTTTCCAACCTTCCTCCAGGCTCCCTCCAAATGTCCAGACCTAGGTCCAGGTAGCCCCTCTTTCCACAATTTTATCTATTCAGTTCTTAGCTCCTAGTTTACTGAGTCCCTTCGTACTACCAGGCATGATTATACATTCACTTTATCCTGACTAGAGACCTAGTTATGTATTACTTCCTTATGTACTGTAACTATAAGTATGTTAGTCAATTCCTCATCTATTTATTTCTGATTTATTCATACCTTTATCAGTTAACTACCAATGAATCCAAACACTGACTCGTCCAGCCATTATGGCTACTTTGGTAAACAAGTTAGACATGATCAACCATCTTTGGAGATCTCCATTATTGTTTTCATTGCTCTGTCTTTTTTAGATTTGGGGGATTTTTCGTTGTCACCAGCTTGTTGTTTGCCATCTCAATTAATTTCTGGGCTTACAGACTCCTGGCTTCTGAAAACCACAGGATGGCATCTCAAGCTTCTGTCTTTACTTGTTGGTTCTAGACGCTTAAGTCAGCATTATCACTGGCAATCTGAGCATCCACTTCTCACCAGACTTTCATCACCTCTGCTGAGCTTCTGCACATCCTTTGTTAATATAATGATAATGCCTTAAAATATGTGGTTTATATCTCCAACAGTACTTTTTAATATCCCATCTTATTTGATTTACCATTTTAAATGAGTAACCTACCTTTTGGAAACATATCTTTCAAAGGATTTCAAATATTCGACCTTCACCTCATTTCTATGTTCTAGTAATTTCATAAATTCCTTAAATCTTGACCTCTTAAAGCTATTTTTTTACCCTTTTTATGATCTGTCATACTGTAAAACCTCAAAACTTATACTAATAATGGAGTGAGCTACTAGAATGTTATTTGTGTTCTCCACTGTTACATACTGTGGACACTTACTCAAGTTATCATTAATTTTTCTAGATCAGTTATGCACAGTCTTTGATCAAAATGATCTCTTGCAGCCCGGAAGCTTCTGTATTATGCCAGCAAAACCATTTTTACTTCATATTCTGCCTGATATTCTTTTCAAGATCTCCAAATGACAACTCTGATTACATGCCTAAATTCAACCTCCTATTTTAAAACTTACTTTCCTAAAAAGGCTAGTCATGAGTTATGTCCACAGCACCATTAAATGAATTATAAGGCTCAACAAAAATTTGTTTAAATGAATTATAAGGCTCAACAAAAATTTGCTTAATACACTATAATTTTCCCCTATTTTTCTCTCAATTTAAGCATTATAATTATAATATTTTAACATAATTAAAGATACCTCCATATTCTACATACAAAAGTCATTTGCTAATGGAGGGAAAATAGTTGGGAATGGCATAAAAAGTTCAAATCACCAATAAACATTTTTGGAGACTTAAAGCTGAAAGGATTTAGCTATTCTGGCACATAGAATTTTTACCAAGATCTTAACCTAATTCTGTTCATGATACAAGTTAGGCTCAATTTACTCAGTAGGGATGCTGCAAAGCGAAGCATATCATGAGTACTAAGGGTAATAGAAATAATTGCTTCAGTGAGCCTAGAACTGTTGCAACAGCCACGTCAGAACAGATGGCTCTGCATTTATTCTAATCTAGGGACTAGAATTGGGAGTAGTCAAACAAAAATCCTGAAAAGCATGTCAGCAGTTGTGGAAATGAGCTTTTTTTTTTTACTTAAAAAGTTGTTTATAATAGTCGACCGAGAACGCATATAAAATGAGATGTATTTGCCACTGTAGTTAATTTGCCTATTAGTGCTAAATTTGTAGCCCACTTAGTTTTACATATTTATATATAAATAAATTGTGGGCCATGAATTAATTAATTTAATTTATTATTATATATAACATATAAATATATTATAATTACTTATATATAAATAAATTGTGGACCACAAGTTCAATATACTAAAATATATAGAGAAACACTTTTATGACTATATGTATAACATATACACAGATATACTAACAATATATTCTATTAGCAATCTATACTATTAGCAATAATACTATTGCTATTACATACTAGTAGCAATCTGTAGTTAATATATGAATCTATTACTTTAAGGATTATATGTATATTATATGTGTCAAGTCTTCTGGGAAATAATATTATATGTCGACAGTTACTAATTGCTGAATTGATATGTGTTAATTTGCATTTTGAATCTACACTGCTACTGGCACAAGACTATTAAAGATTTTCTTTAAAAACAACCTAGTCTATTCTATCTTTAAGAAGGCATTCTACCACAGAGTACTGGAATTTTACATCAAGGCTGAAATGTATTTTGGTGAAATGACTACACTCGTTTATTCACATCTTTTTCTTCTTGCACAAAGAGTAATTAATAGTTTTTCTAGAAGTTAAATGAAAATGGATTTGACATTTTTGGGCCAAGATTTCTAAATCTTCTTCGGGGGGGAAAAAAAGCTTCTACATATTCCATATTCCCCATCTTTT
>NW_024340848.1:5006335-5232664 GCF_902729225.1 Pteropus medius
TTTTTTTAAATATGAAGAGTAGAAAGGAAAGAAAGGGTAATGCCTTGGTTTTCTATAATACTGTAAAACTGGAAGTACTTCTAAATGAGCTGGACTCTTCTCTCTTTTACAGAGGACATAGCTCAGTGCTGATGTCCAAAGGAAAGGGTGTTCTCATGGCTTTGCTCTTTCAGGGTACTTAGGTAGTGTGAGCCAGCCCGTTGAATATGTCCTAATATTGGGTCTAGCAACTGGTCTCCAGCTCAACTTATCCATCACATGCTGTCCACCCATATTATTAGATTAATAATATCATAGCAGACCTCCTTAAAAACATCTGTATTTCTCTTTTATCATTGTTTTGCCTCATAATTTTTGTAGAATATTCTCACTAGCTAAAGAATAGTTTTTTTCCTATTATAATATTATGTTGACAAATCAAGTATCCAAGAGAAATATATTTAGAACCTAGTATTATTTTATTTTTCATTTACTATATGCTTTTACAAACTGGACTTTGATGATTTATGTGATCATAGTACTTTCCATTCTAGCCCATGGAAAGATTGAATTGTTTATTGAAAATTAATATTTGTATAGATAAATGTTAAAATTTGAAACCTTTAAAGAGAAAATGAAAAATAATGAGTGAATTAACTAAATTTTAGATGTGAAAGTATTATGAGCCTAAATTTAATTAAAATTCTATATGTATATTTTATTACAATCTTGGACAAACAAATGTAAAGTATAGGCCTAGATTTGAATAATAAACCACTTGGATGGGAGACCACCTAGGAAGACCAGGTGCTGTAGGCATTAAAAAATAATAAAAATAAACAAACAAACCACATTCTTTCAGTTGGAATTACCTAAACTGCTTTAACAAATATCCCCAAACAAATTAGAGGCTTATTTTTTAGTGTCCTAGTCAGATCTTCCTAATTGGCTGTTCTCCATGTGGTGGTTCAGGGAATCCTGCTAATGCATGAGAACAACAGGTGTGGTTTGGGGGTTAAATCCCTTTTGATTAATGCTAAAATCTAAATTGGCTTTTTTTGGCTTATCTCTAACTGTAGGACAAGAAATTATGTAACCTTTAAAATTATATTTGTAAGACATGGGAAAATAAAATCAAAGAAAATGCAGTACCCATAACATCAATAGTTTGAGTCCAGTTTTCTCTTTGTGAATATGTGTGTATGTACACAAATAAAGAGCAGCAGTAAATTCATCAAATATTAACAATGATTATCTTTAGGCATTATGATTCCAAGTGATTTTGTTAGTTTTCTTATCTCTATTTTCCAGTTGTTCACGATGAGCAGGCGTTACCTTTATAATGAAGAGAAAGAGCATATAAAATACTGTATTTATTCGGCCACTAAAAGTATATACGAATTGTCTTCTTAAACTCATGACCTGTCTGAACATTAGTTATTAAAAACGTCACCATAGACCACTTGCCGTAGATAGCCTGACTGTATGGGGAGGCTCTTTTCTAACAATGCACAAAACGAATTAGCTTTTAAAGTTTTCCAAAGTAAGTCATGGTTAGAGGGGAAAAGAGTTAAATTAGCTTGCTGATATTACTGAGATAAACTTAAAAAAAGTGTTAATAATAAGACCTACAACATATAATTTCTTGTTACTGAATTAAAATAAACTTAGGCTAGGTACTACAGCTTTTAATTTATTCTCAGAAAGTATTTTGTGTTTGGGGAAAATCTAGCTAATGAATGAATTCAATCAAGCAAATAAAAAATAAATACAATTTCCCTCTTGATGTGCTAGATAATTAATGTTTTTGAATACATGAATCATTGCTATATACCCTGCTAAGTACTGTAAAAGAATTTTCCTTGAGATAGTACAGTTTTGCTGGAGTAATTTTTTTAAAGTGTGAATGTGTTAAATTTTATCTGTAGCTCATATAAGTGATAATGAAATGTATATTATTAGGATTAAAGATAGAAGATTTTTTAAGTGAAACCCTAAAAATCACTTAACCAAGAAAACGTATCTAATGACTCACTAGAGATGGAAACTCAGATTCCCTGACTCATTCTCAAGCTCAGCGTTTGCATATTGTATCCCATTGTTCCTCTGAAATATAAAGTTGTATTATGAGTGTAGAAGTCAAAAGGGTGAAAATGAACTTGGGATGGGCCTTATCAAGTCAATGGACTGAATTAAAATAGAAAGATATCCTACATAAAACAAGATGTGTAATAACAATTCGGATGGAACATTAGTACTAGATTAGATTTGGAGATTAGATATATGGAGTAGAAGATTAGAGAATCAAGGGGTGAAAATAAAGATGTCAAGGTAAGTTTGGTTTTGTAAAGAATGACTGTTAAGAGTTGGGTTGAAAAACTTAGGCTTTTTCTTCAAGAGAGTAGGTTGTCATTTAACATTTTAGAGAGTCTGCTGAAAAAGAGCCAGACGATGAATAATCCAAAAGAATAGAGAAATTCAAAACTAGTAGTTTTGAAGTACATTATATAATTAATTTGGAAAGAGGTTTACCTACCTACTTATAATTTTCTTACAGCTATATTGTAATGATTCTATTCTAACTTTGTGGGCAGTGGAAGAACATAACCCAGGAATGAGTAGTTGCCCAGACCCAGACAAATCGAAAAACTGACTATATTAATCTAAAAGTAGATCAGTGATTTTTAAAAGAGTGCTCAAAACATAATCCATTTTTAAAACAATAATTCCATTTTAAGCTGATAAATTAATGCTTTATTAGTATAAATTGAATTACTAAAATCAAAATTTTAATATTTACTTATAAAGTTATCTGATAAGCATAATGAGTCAATTTAAGTAAACATACAATTTTTAAATTAGGAGTAATGCCAGTGTTCCACTTCATATATGTTTTTTTTTGTTAAGTTTATTGGGGTAACATTGGTTAATACAATTATATAATTTTCAGGTGTACATTATAATTTAACATCTATATATTCTATTGTGTGATTACCACACTCACATATGTTTTTAAGTAATAAAATAAGCAGATATATAGGACTTTACGGTATTAAGGAAATCCTTCTTGCCATGTGTAATTGCAAATAATAAACATTTTTATACTTACCTTTGTAACTTCAGAGTACTCCGAACTGAAACAAAGATGGCAGAAAAGAATATAATCTCAGTTATAGTGTGCATTTCTGGAAAAAATAGTTAATATGTTAGTATTTGTTTTATGATACATATAAGTCCTTTTTGTTACAATTTCAATATAGGTAAAATGGATTATCAAAAATAATGGAATTGGTAGAGTGTAAGCAGATAGCAACTTTATTATTTTTCACCACTCTCTATTATACTCACTTTGTGAACATGTTCTTTCTCATAGTCTTTCCAGACACAGCTACATAATAAACAAGTTGTGTTTTTCTTTGGCATTAACATTCTAGACCAGCTTAATAACCAATTATGGCTGGCTAATTTGGTAATCAGAATTTAAACTCTTTTTCAGTGTAAGCTTCTCCCTTGCCTGATGTGAGCCTGACCCAAGCTTGGAAGCCTGGAATAGGGATAGGAGAGTAAAGTCAGTTTCTTTTTTTCCTTAGTTCCATCCACCTCCTCTTCCACTCCCTTGGCACACATTGTGGCTCCTCCAAGTTGGAGCAGGAGCCAGAGGTGAGGTAGGTTATCAGCTGGAGACAGTGCCTTCTGGCACCACAGAATCCCATTGCATAGGGAGCTTTTGTCCCCAATGGGAATGTCCAGACATTCCCAAAGGGAGAATTTTTATCTCTCTTTACCTAAGCAGTGCTTCTTTTTCTGTGGGCTACATATAGCTGTCTTAGCTTCTAAGGAGATATCTTACACTTTTTAGTATAAGCAAGATCTCTTGCATGGACCTCATTTAGAAAGACCACAAACCTCTCTTCTGCAGGGTCCACATTTAATTTTTGAAAAACATTTTTTTTCCCCATCATTGTTAGATGAGCGGTCAGTTTCCAATAAGCCCATTGTACCTTTTCTAGGCAGGCAGAAGGATCTTTCTACTTACTCCAACTCTGTGTTATCCAATATGGTAACCACTAGTGACACAGTGTGGAGCACCTCAGTGTAGCTAGTTTAATTTTAGATAGTCTACAAGTAAATCTGATGTAAAATACATCAGATTGTGTAAACTTAAAATGGAAAAATAATGTAAAATACTTCATTCATAATCACTACATGATAAAATGGCACTATTTAAATATATTGGGTAAAATGAAATATATATTTTTAAGCTAATTTCACCTGTTTTTTGACTACTAGAAAATTTGAAATTACATAGTTTTGCATTATATTTTTATTGGACAGTGAGACTCTATCCTTTAGACTTTTCAGGAGTCAGTAAAATACCAATTTCTATGTGCCTCAAGCTCTGTACTCTATAAATGGGCCTGGTGCCACATGTTGGGCTTGTCATCTATGGTTGGAAAGGCACACATGGCAACTTTCCCCTGAACTTTCTTCCTCTTAGGCTCTTTCATTTCTTATGGAGTGGAATAGACTTATAGTCGCTTATTACATCTCATGGGAGGTTAAGCACCATATGAAAGGATGTGAGAGAATTTGATTCCCCTGTTCTTGGGTCTGGGGCTCTACCAATAACCCAACATAGGATCTACATTTACATGGGTAAATAGATAGTTTTAAACAAAGCCAAATCAAACACTTATGGTACCCCAAGAAGAATGTGGGGGTTCCATGGAAGAGAATTTGAAGTCCATCATGTTCGATAATTGGTATACGGAATTGATAGTTCTCTAATTGTAACTTGAAGCTTGGAGACAGAAAATGCACAACACTAAAGATAACCTTCTGCTCTGTAAAAACATGTGAGTCATTTTTCCTGGGCTGGGTTCTAATTCTAGACTGTTCTCTGTGCTACTATAAAATCAGGCATATCTTTCACCTTCTTTAGACATCATCTATTTTTCTACAAAATGAGAAGATGATCTTTAGAATCTCCTTTTTCTTTCTTTTATTTTTAATGTTCAAAATCCAAACTGTTAAATATTTCAAAACAAAAAGCACAAAAAATAATTTAATATCCAGAATTGAGGCAAATAGAGGTTAGTGCTTACTTTTATTCTTCCAGCGTTGCTTTCTCTCTCTCTAAAGTAAATCAGCACATACAGCTAAAGCCTCTTCTTATCACTTTTTCCTTATTCTCATAGAAGTAGCCTCTAACCTGGAGTTGTATATCATTCCCATGATGCTGATATATATATATATAAATATATATATATATATATTTATATATATATAATGATGCTGATATATATATATTATATATATATAATATATATATATTATATATATATATCACTACCTGTAAGCAAACTATGAGTAAGCCATACTAACTATATAAGCTCATTTTTTCTTTCAAACTTTTCAAAATTGTTATCATTATTTACATATCATTTACAACACTATGTTTTTGTTAGTTATTCATGTCAGTATATATAGGATCATTTATTTTAGATTCTCTATAGAATTACAATGTTCAAAAATACTTGAATATCTATATTTTCCTTTTTATAAAGAATTGCATGTGCTTCCTTGAACATGTTCCTTTTCAGACATGTATTATAATAAATTTGAGGTAGAAGATACTCAGTAGAATTTCCTTTACTACACGGTCCTTAATTACCATCCAGAGTTCTCGTGCTGATTCACACTTCCACCAAGGATAAATGTTTGCATTTCTTTCAATACTATCAGAAATAACTGTTGCCAACATGGATTAAAATGGATTTAAGATATCTCATTTTTATTTTACTTTGAAGTTTCCAAAATACTTTTGATGTCAAGCATCTTTAAGAAATGTATTCATACTTCATCCTCAGTAATTTTCTTTATATATTTTTCATTTTTTTCTATTAGTTTTCATAATTCACTGTATATTATGGATATTTTTCTTTTTTGAGTTATATGGTTTGACTATATTTACTCCCAATCAGAGGCATATCTTTTTATCTTCTTTAAAAAGATATACGGGTTTTTTGAAGGCACAGAAGATTTTTATTTTAATTTAGTTTATATTTATTATTTCCTCCATGAATTACATATTTGTGTCATATTTATTAAATCTTCCTTACTCTGGCATCATAAAAATGTATTTCTATGTTTTATTTTTTTCTAAAAAATTGTTTCTAAAGAATTAATGTATTTAGCTTTTATTAGATTGAGTTCCAATTTTTTTTTATTTTTCCATGTAGCTATCCATGGTCTCATTAATTAATCCTTTATATTCTTTCAGACTTCTAGTGTTTCATTATTATATAGTAGTCTCAATATGTGTATGTCATTCTTTGGTCTACCCACGTAATCTTACACCAATATAATATTGATTTAATTACTGTGCTTGGAAAAAATTTATATATAATAGGACTCTATTATATACCCTATTCTTATTTTTGTTAAATAATATTGGTAATTTTGGATGACATATATGAATTTTAAGACCAAAATCTGTGGAAATACTGTCAGAAATTTTATTCTGGAATTCATTTGTATGTCATTTGAAGAGTAATACCATCTTTGTAATATTAATTCCCCCAAACATAAATATGATATATTTCTCCAGTTACTTAGGTCTAATTTTATGATTTTAAATGAAGTTTTACGATGTTCTTTATATATGTCAGAAACATACTTTGTTTTTATTTTTTTGGGTCTTTTGTGGTTTTAGTCACTATGATCAGTATCATCTTTTCAAAAAAAACCCAATGCATCCTGAGCAGTTATTATATATATCATTCATTTTACTAATTTTTTCTTTGACTCTATCTAATATGATGTTTTAATCCAACCAGTGATGCTATTAATTTAGATTATATTTTAAAAATAACTTATAAAAGTTCAATCTTTATCATTATAAAGACCTATTTTGTATTTTCTATCACATTACCATTCTCACATTCTTGTGGCTCTAATCTTGGTTTTTGATGGGATATCTTATATTTTTGGCATATTATTTCTATTGCAAATTCATCTTCTCACCTTGTTGTTTTTTTTGTTGTTGTTGTTGTTTTTTTTAGAAGGCCTTTAGTATGAGACACTGTATAATGATTATCTTAGGTTATTCCAAGATTCCTGCAGGAAATCTCTCATTTAGTTACATATTATACACATACAGAATGAATTTGAACATCAAAAGTGCATTAGTTGAATAATTAATCTCCTTCAAAATGAACATGTTTTCTCAAGAGCCCAGGAAAACACAGGAATGTTTTTATTTCTCCTTGTGCCATTGGGTGGATTTTTCAAAGATCTTTGCAAATGCAGCCCCCAAGTGTTCTAGCTATGTGGAGTGCTGTCATTTTCCACATCCTGCTTCTTCCTGAGACCTAAGGTTTCAGCCTCTGTCTTTGCATTAAAACTGAGACGTAACCAAGAGCAATCTTCTACCAATATCCTCATCACTCAGAGCAGCCTCAGTGATAGGTTAAACATTTGTTGTCTGAGATTTTAATATCTTCTTTTAGGAAATCTTATTATTCTCTTTTGTTAAAAATTCGGCTAGGTATTTAAAATAATTTATTTTTTTTTTATTCAATGTATCTAGGTATATGTAGTGGGAGACCTTTTAAATTACCTCAGTCTACCATATTATTATAAGAGGGTTCAGGAACCTTTATTATCTTCACTCAGCCAAAACTGGTGGGATAAAACACAATATTCGATTTTGTTATCTCTTTAAGAAGTACAGGGACTTTTTCCTTTTTAGTTGGTGAACATTTTTTCTTTTTAAGTTGGTAATATATGTAAAAGTGAACACAATAATTTTGATCCCCAAGGTAGTATAGGACTAACACCTACCTGATCTCTAGCTTAACATTAGTATCAATTCTCTTAAACTGAATAAGATATTTTCACGGAGTTGCAAGCTGCTAGTAGCAAAACCTCAGTCCTCCAGAGAAAGAAACAAAATAGTTATCTTATTGTTGATAAAAAGCATATTTAGAGAGTTTTCAAAAATGAATGCCTACTTTTTACCCCATCGTTAAGAAATGTATTATTTTTTACAGCTTCATAGCACTCTTTAGACCTAGTTGAGTTCATCAAACTGATGAATAAATAATAAAATAAATTTAACTTCAGTTAAAAAGAAACAAAACAAAGTAGTATGAGGTTGAAAAATTGTTCTATATCATTGTCAATTAGCTTATACTGTGTAATTAGGATATGTTGCTTGATTACCAATGTAGATAGTTTAATAGCAATGATAACATACAAATATTATTTGGTTCTCAATAACTCTGGAACTGGATATTTCTCAGCTTAAAATATATGAATACTGAATGCTAATAGTGATTCAACTAATGAGAATATTCAGAGAAAATATGATAACAGAACTCTGAGCAGTAATGAAATATTAACTTAAGGTTAAATGTAAGCAGTATAATCAGACACTGCTAAAAAATTAATGCAAAGTAGGGACTCAGAGAAAGTTATATTTCAAAAGCCCAGATCTTAACAGAATTGGTTCTAAAGATTATATAAAAAAAGAATTGACCTTTTAAAGAAATCATTTTGGTAGAGATTATCTTCTGAATCTTTTATAGATATTTTATAATTTCTAATCATTTTTAAATCAGAAAGTTGTGGGTATGGATCCTAACTAGTGTTTTGATATTTTGAGAATCTAATCCATGAAATTTGACAAAAAACCTTAACATTATCTGACTATTCAAAGAAGTATTGCCATTATTATTGGATCTGGAACTACAAGAAAATCTGAGTAAACATTCATGTGAAAAATTTGTCAATTTATCTAAACCTTTCAATAGCAATTATATATACATATATAATATAATGTTATAGATAATATATATTAAATGAGTAAAATTTTACAGAAATATGTTATATAATATATAAGTTTCTGTAATTAAATACAATATATTTCCCACTAGTTAACTGGCTGAATATTTTTGACTTGGAGAAGTAAACAAATAATCAGGAAAGTTTAAGAAAATGAATCATTAGTCTTTTATTCAGAACAGTTTTTCAGATATTCAGTGAATTGAGTGCAAGTGTTTCTTTGTGGTAAATTCATCTAAATTTGAATTAGAGTCCTAGATTTGAATTCTGACTCAACGCTCACTCACTGAATCATCTAAGATAGGTAATGTTCACTTTGAGCTTTAATTCTCAGTAATGTACTGCTCCATTGGTTGTTTTGCGGATCAAATGAAGTAATGCACATAGAAGCATGTATCGATGGAAAATTGTTATGCATATATAATATAAAAATGTACTTCTGAAACTGTTCACTCAGAATACATGAAATCCTTCATGTAATCTGTTTTTATGTGTATAAATCATCTCACCCCAAGATAAAATAATCCATATACCTTTCAAATAGAATGAAGTCGACTTTATTGTTTGTTGTATCTTAAGAGTTATATGAACTTGCATAGTATATTTTTAAAAAAAAATTATTCATTTGCTATATTTTAACATGAAATTGTTGAAGCTCGAGTTTGACACAGTAGTTACTTCCTATTAAAAGGTTATTCAAACATTCTTTAAGTTAACTCTACATCAATCATGTTCTCAATGCAATAAATTTCAACACTTCAAGCCATTTTAATAAGGTGAAAGAAGTAAATGTCTAAAATACTTTATTTACCTTACTAGATTCCCATAATTAGATTCTAGTGTTCCAGTTAACAGTCTAGACGTAGAGAAGTGACCACCCCTCCTCCACCAGAAGGTGGCACTGCACTCACTATTCATTGAGGACATTCTGAGGTGGGTGCAGAGAGATGATTCTCCATCTAGAAAGAAGCTGGGTTTTTGAAATGATGAGACACATGTGATTAATTTCCTAAAGAATAATATTACTTTTGTCTTTTTTGGAGAAAGATGTGCACACTAAGTAAAAATGAACAGCTGTTGAGAATAAAAGGACAATGCTTCATTTAGAATCTATTAATTTCTATCATCATTGTTCAGTACAATATTCTGACTTAATTCCTCATGTAAAGAACATTATGACTAAATGTGAAATAAAGTCTTTACCCCTGTCAATATTTTTTCCTGCTTCTAACCACAAGTTGTGTGTCTTGCTTTTTATTTACATTTTATAACATAGAAATTCCACTAAGGCACTAGTTTTGTTCTTAAATTCATTTGCTCAGATTTTGGTATATATGACATTACCTTGTTGATATTACTTTTCTTCTCTTCTCCAGCTCAATTTGATGGAAGTAGATATATAAGTCAATCATTAACTGATGGAATTTCTACTTGGAGAGAACAGGGCTTTTTAAAATTACTAGTAGTATATATAATATCAAAAAAAGCTGATTTTATTTCCCTGGCGACAATTTAGACAGACTTTATGTATCATTTGCTGGTTACAGGAGGAAAGAAAGGATACTGTAAAGACTTATTGATGACTAAAAGTGGCTCCAATTGATTATCTTTAAAGAAATACAATAGGAAGAAGCCACTTCATTAAAACACAGCTGTGAACAAGCCTTCAATTAATTAATTGTCAGAGTAAGGAGTAAAAATGGCACCTAAGACAAGAGACATGAAAAGAATGAGAAAGAGTGAAGTTTTTATTTTATGTATTTATGTTATACTTTTGAATTTTGCTGAGTCATTTCCTTCATATTCACTAAATGCATGATGATATATAATGATATAAAATAAAATCAAAAATATAAAACAAAAAGACATGTAGAGATCATTGTTTAAAGGCATTATTTAATATTTCATGGAATAGATTTAAAGAGTAAATATGACTGAATTATAGTGTTCATTCTTTTTTTCACATTTCTTTTTTTTCAGTTATCTTAATAAACTTCAGCAATATCACTTTATTTTTAATTTTGAATGTAGAAGAAAAAGTATTATTTAGTTGAAGCATTTGGTAATTATGAAATTAGATGGTTATAGCAGAGTGCAGTGTTCATTAATTTTAGTTGGCTAGGGAATAATAATTTGGAAAAAAAAAAAACCTTTCATTTTAGATTAATTTTATTTCTCTGTCCAGGCATTGGTTGCAGATTACTGAAATGCAGACTATAATTTACAACAAATAACTTTATGTTTGCATGACAAATACACACATTTTCCATTATTACTTTTTTAAATCTTAAATATAGATACTTGACTTACGATGTGGTTAAGTTTCAATAAACCCATTGTAAACTGAAATTATAATGTGAAAATATTGTAAATTGAGAATGCATTTAATACACCTAGTACACCTAACCTACCGAACATCACAGCTCAGCCTACCTTAAATCTGCTCAGAAGACCTACATTAGCCTACACTTGGGCAAAATCATCTAATACACAGCCTATTTTATAATAAAGCGTTGAATATCTCATGTAATTTATTATGCATATCACTTTCGTACCATTATAAAGTTGAAAAATTGTAAGCCAAACCATCATAAATCAGGGACCATATGTAAGTTTATCTGATATTATGATCATGAAATTTTATTGAGATCTTATTAAAAACATATTGAATGTTCTGCTCCTGTAGAAGTTTAATGAATACTATTAATTTGATATCTACCTACACATTTCTATACTGAAATAAAATATTTCCTTTTCTATTAGAAATAGTTTACTGCTTCATGATTTAAGATTGAATAAAAGGATATTTACATTTATAGTACTCAAATACAAGTTTTGAACTCAATATCTTGAATACTATGAAAAAATAACTAGCATTCATTTTATTACATACATATATATGTAGTTAACTGTAAAGGTATAATCTACACAGAACAGTTTCCTATGTTGGGATATAGATAAGAGAGGATTCTTTAAGTATGGACTTGATCAACATCATAAAATCTATCTTGAGATTGGTTGTATTTAAACTCTGAAATAGAACTTTATACCACTTTATTATAATTGTAAAGAAATTAATTGGCAGCTGTATACACTACTATTGGCATTCTGAGGAGCTGGTGATGCTCTTTAAGCAGGGCCCAAATTCAGCTCTGCCGCAGAGGTCCCTCATTCTTTCTGATATTTATGCTGTGACTGAGTGACACTTCCACAATATTCTTTTTCAAGAGCCTTTTACTAATCAGATGGATTAACCATTTCATTCTGTGTGTTCCCTTTATAGACTACACAGCTTTTTAGTGCACAGGTAACAATGTATTACTCTATGTTTACTTAGGTATTTCTTCTTGCCAGACTACATGCATTTTAAGACTAAGAGAAATAATATTCCTTTTCCATTTGCCATGCTTAGCACTAAAGCGAGCTCAGTGACTAGCACATAGCAGAAACTAAACAGAAACTTCATACACCTTTGTTAGATGAATGAAAGATCAGAGGAATGGCAGAGAGGAAGACGTCAATTTCTTCTGTTAGTACTTTTATAATAAAGTTAGTCTTTGCATTAGGAAACGTCTATATTTCAGGCTAAATATAATCTTTAGTCAGCCTTCGTTTAGCATTCTACTAGTTGCTGATCACCTGGTGTTTTGTGATCTCAGGAATGTAGACCCCAGAGTTCTGTCTGTAACATCCCTGCTCCATATTCACCTGCTTTCTCACAACCTGTCAGTGGTCAGAAGGTATAGAAAGAGGCACATCCTGTTTGGGTAGCATCGTGATACACCCTCTTTAACTAAGGCATTTTACTTCACATAGCAGTCATGCAGGCACTATGTCTTAATTGAATTATAAACATTTGCTTAGGCTATGAAAAATGTGAAGCATTTTAATATTTATGACTATAGTTTTATTAAGGTATTAATTCTTCAAATTAAAAAACTCATATTCAGCAATATATACTCCAGAATGGGCAAATTGTTAGCTGAATTTAATTTAAAAACTTGGATATGTACATAATGATTTTTAGTAATCAAGGAGTAATTGGGTCTGACAACATTTCAACTACAAGTTGCTTACCATCAACCAATTTCCTCAATCTTGCATTCCATTTTTAGCTATAGATAACTATAGTTTATTGAGCAGATCTATGTATCATTACTTTTTTCATTGCAATTTACTTCCATAACAACCCATAGAGATAATTATCCACA
Source organism: Pteropus medius (assembly GCF_902729225.1). Lineage (NCBI taxonomy): Eukaryota > Metazoa > Chordata > Mammalia > Chiroptera > Pteropodidae > Pteropus > Pteropus medius. The sequence goes on from NW_024340848.1 coordinate 5,019,373, forward strand.
TTTTACATCTAAAAGAACAAAAAAATAAAAACAAAACAAAACAAAAAAACTGTTGCTCAGAAAGCTTTAAGCACCTTACCTAATTTTTTCCAGCTCATCATGTGCCGTTGAAATGGGAATCATGAATATTTCTGTCTGACTGGAGAGCCATACTTAGCCACCTCCTGTCAGTAATTTATTATGCATTGCAGGTCCAGACAATGTGTGCTTTGCACGGTAGGCTGTCCCTCATAGAAACACATTTAATCTTAACACTATCACCGTGGGCTAAGTATGATGATTCACTATTTTCAGGTGAGGAAAAAGCAAAAAACAAGTCTCTTCAGTCCCTGAGCAAATTAAAAGGGGCCAGGATACAGAGATCCTATGATTCCAAGTTTAGAGCTCATTTCACTGCCTTAAATCTGCCCTGCAATGCTTTTGCACATTTCCTTTCTGAAAAACAGTATCCTCATTCAGAAGTTGCATAATGGTCATAGCTGGATAAGTATCCTATGAATTTAGAAATCAGTTTCAGTTTGCTGTAGCCTGTAGGTGCACATTATGGTGTGGTAATCCAGTTGTGCATTAGGGAAGAGAATAGAAAAAATAAATAAAACTCCAGTGTAAAAGCGATTAGCAGAGGACAGATAGTAGGCTCTTTTCTGACCTAATATTAGCTTCTCTGCCAAATCTCATTTCTAATGGCCTTTCTCCAACAATGTAGTCTTTATGCCATTTCCTTATAATCTGAAGTTCAGTGAGAAGAAAAGTGATTTTAGGGTGACAATTGAATAGCTAAAGAGGGACAAATTCAAAGAGTTCCATTAACAGGAAAAAATTAGGTTTTCTCATAATAATTATCATTGAAAATTTAAAAGCTTAAATCAGAGAAGCATTAGCAGTCTAATAACGACCTCTGCTATAGAGGTGTGGAGATTGTATTGCATTAAGAATAATTTAGGAAGGCACAAATTAAAAACAAGGATAAGAATTGAAAATGAATATGAAAATCGAGGCATAAGATCACATGGCTCTGCAATGTAAATCAGTATTACAATATAATTTGAATTAAGCTCTGTCTATACATTTTCTTTATGGCTAAATACTTTTGAGCTACAGTGTGTATATATATATATATATATATATATATATATATATATATATATATATATAGAGAGAGAGAGAGAGAGAGAGAGAGAGAGAGAGAGACATAAAATGTGTTCTTTTCATTCTGCTTTGCACATATATAATGCTTAAAGTTAAATAATGAGAACCTAAGCAGTATCTACTATTATATACTTACAGAAGAAGAGTATAAAAGAATTTAGTTAAGCACTATGCAGTGTGTTATATTTATTAGGTTTCTAGTCATTATTTAATTTAATATTTAAAATAACACTCTGAGTTAAGAGGGTACTGGCCCCAAATAAAGAAACTAACACCAACTTATCCTCATTGTGGAGCAAGTGTTCAGATCTAGGATGCAAGTCTTAATCTGTCTGAGGCCAAAACCTCTGCCTCTAATAACTACACTATATTCCTACTTCATGCTCATGCCACCACTGTACACATGTCTCAATAGCCATGGCGAAGAAAAAAAGGGCAAAAGAATAAACACTGATTTAAAATAATGCACTTCAAGTAAGATGATAGGAATAAAGCAAACAAAATGTAATAACTCTGGAAAGTAGGTTTCAGTGAATAAACACTGAATAAAAACCTGCTAATTATAATTTGTTTAGAATAAATTATTAATGTAGTTAATAAAAATCATTCTTATTCATCTTAGAAAAAAATTCCTGGCCATTGAGTTTATTCCAGGATTTCATTGATTCATCCACTTGACATAGATTTATTATGAACTCGCCATATTTCTTGACTCAGATAGAGACTCTGAATGTGGTCTGAAGAATGAATAAGGGCTTAAAGAGAGTATGAGCATTTGATGAGGAGGACAGAGCCTGTGTACTGACCCTTTGGCAAGGAATCACTGAGCCTTTCAGAGTCTAAGAGAGCCATTGGGGCAGGTCTGTGGGAACAAGAGAATCATAGTGAGGAACTAATTAAAGAAGAGTTAATTTTGCTTTGCATTGGTAATATCTTCAAAATTTATTTCTCTGTGTAAAATTTATTGGGAACAAATGTATTCCATCACATAAAAGTAATACTATAATATGCTATCAATAGAGTATTAAGTATTATTAAATAGTTTGTCTAAAATTTTTGAAATATTAATAGCAATTTTACAACCATTTATGCTGATAGCTCTTCATATTTTATGATTTAATTAGAGAGATGACATTTTATTTTAAAGGCATATACTTACTTTTACATAGCAATATGAATTAAATGAAAGTTTCTATGTACAGGAGCACTTAATATACAAATACATATAGGCTTAATATGTATTTTAAATTTAATTTAAATGATTTTTAAGAGGGAGACATAGCTGTTTGATTCACTTCTTATTATTCGATATTTAATCAGGCCTGAAATATAACTAGAATTCTGAAATAGAATTATACTCCCACTGAATACTGAAAACTAACTGGCCTCACTAAACATTTTAGTCATGAAGTCTTAGAAAAATTTCACTTTTGTTTGTAAAACTTTCGCTATGGCCCTTCTGTCCATAATCCAAAGGCAACATTTCTCTAGCTGCTAAGCTATTCTGTTTTCTACTTTCTAACATTGTAACATCAAAGCTGTAACTCTGCCCTTTCCTCTCCTTAGCCATGTCAGACCCAGGCTAACTGGGAGAACTTTCAACATCAACAGCAGCTCATCTTACTGACAAACAAAGCACAAAGACCCAAGCATACAGTTGCCAGGCATAGAAAGCTGTGGGTGAAAGTAGGATATTTCCCTTTTTATCTTTAGATAGTGGAAAGTGTACTATCATGCTTGGCATGATCCTAAGTTAAAATAATGTTTATTGGGTAGGTCTGCTATATAGGAAACTTCAAGATACTGCAAACTGTACAGTGGAAACAACATGAATTGTACAACTAAAGGTGAGTGATCTCTGGAGGTGTGGGAAATGAGTGGTGCCAGAGACAGTGGTGAGGATGGCAGCTCTGATAATAGTCTCTACTCACACAAAGAGTTCATTAAAGCACCTCCATACACAGACCCCTGATATGCTTTCTAGCACCTTCTTCACTTCACTCATAATTTTCTTTCTCTGAGGTTCCAAGGATATAAAACAATAATAAAATGAAACTCCCAAAGCCAACCATTTTCTTAATAACCTCATACTTGCTAACTTGAAATTTTAGAGTGTCAAGAATACACTAAATTTAAATATTGTAGTATTCAGAAAAAGAACTGAATTAAAATGTTGCTCAGATCACTTCCAGGGCACCTTCATACCTTAAATAAAATGCAGACGTCTTACTGTTTCCTGCAGGACTTTGTGTAATAAGCCACTTGCACTTCATCGCTCTGACCCATTGCATGCCCATGCACTACACGGCAGCCACATGGCCACACAGGCCTTCTGATCCTCAACATGCCAATCAAATTCTTGCCTCAGTGTTCTTGCACTTGCTATTTTCCTCTTCCCAGGATTCTAGTGTCTGGCTTTTTGGATCTGAGGCTTCTTATCTTTCCTGTGTATGGTCAAATATTACCTTCTCCGAGAAATCATTTCTGACTTTATCTGAAGAGATCAGCCATCCCCTCACCATCACAATACCGTATTATTTTACACTAGATAATTTACCTCAATCCAAAGATGTCTTATGTGTTTGTTTATATATTATATATTTGTATACTGTGTGTCTCTCTTCAGTAAAATGTTACCTCCATGAGAGCAGAGACCTTTGTAATGCTATATCCCCAGCACCTAGAACTGATTTTGTTACTATGAGGTATCACATTGAAAATTTCTCTCATTGACAGGTTGATGTATGAGTCAATGATATGCTCCTTATTAATTAGTATCACTTTTTTTTATTGATAAATCATGGTTTCCCCAAAGCCTCCTGAGATCCCAATTTATGACCTGCAGTTCAAAAATTTGAATGATCAAATTAGATCAGATATTATTTTTGCTTCCATCATGAGTGAAATGCAGATGTAAATGAATGGCTAAAACTGAGACATCTTAGAGGTAGCTGACTTGTGGATGATAAGTAAATTTGATAGGCAATACAGATTTTTTATTTCACTGAGAAAAGTGCTTAACCTCCAGGGGGTAGTCGACAAATACTGTCTGACCCTCTTCCGTGATAAAATAAATTGCCATCAACTGTTGTGTCAATGCTACATCAAAGAAAATTAAAGAGAGCTCAGTATTGCTGGATAGTTCTAAAGCTGGGGAGTAAGATCCTTCTGGAATTGGATTCTCACTGCCACATATGTGACTACCTCTGCAAGAAATAAGTTCATGATGATTACTTGGTGATGGAGCAAGAAATAGCATTTGAGAAGTGCATTGTTCAGATTCACTGCAGGGATTTGTATATTCTAGTCTCCAAAATCAGCAGTGGCTAGCCTATGGTCCACTTAATATAAAAGATATATGAAATATTGGATCTCTGCTGGGAGTCTCCGTACACCCAAGAGATTTGCTCATTTGTACTAAATGGACAGATTTCATCAGTCAAAGAACTACTGAAGTTTTATTTTAAAATTCAGACAGAAATATTCATAGTGTCTGCATCAATTTCAACAGTGTTTTTGTTTTGTTTTGTTTCGTTTCGTTTTAATCCATGAAATTCCCTGTAGTCTGGTGCATATATCTTTATGTGTCAGGAAATTCCTTTGAGAAAAATAGGCAGAGGTAAAAGCCTGCAACATATTTTTTTTTAATAAAACTTTTGAGCAAGTTGAGAATTACATGGTATCTGTCAGTTTGTAAAGCTGAAAAACACCTGCCTTTGCCTATGTCTTTGCTCAGAATATTCTCATTGAGAATATGAAAGCACAGTCATTGTAATTATAATTTTGGCCAAAATTTATTTTGATTATATAACATCCTAAAAGGAGTGACTGGCTGCATTTTTTAGTTTGCTAAGGGATGACTATGTTACTTTGAATCCATTTTTTTTTTCTTTTACATTTTACTTTTCCCAAGCACCAAATAAAATTTTGCTCACATGTTTCCTTTTAAAACATGAGTTCAGAAGAAAACTAAGGAAAAAGAATTAATAGTAATGAAAGATTTTTTTTCATTTCTATGAACCCTACAACGTTGTGCTTTTAGTTTCTATGATTGACACTTGCTGTCACACAGAATTAAGTTTATCCTTAATCATAGACATATGCTAAACATATATTTCTTTAAATAACTGTATGAGCCAGAGCTAATACAGTTTTGGTTGTAAATACAAGAAATCCAACTCAAACATACTTAAGCAAAACGGAGAATTATTTGGCTCACATAAACTATAGAAGATTCTCAATAAGAGGAACCAGAGATTTAAAACAGTTGGATTCTCTCTCTACCTCTTTTTTTTTTTTTTTTTTTGCAGTGTGCTAGCCAAATTACCTCAGACTGTGTTTCTTCAAGGCTAAAATTATGATTTTTTAAATTATCAGTGCTTGTATCCTCACAGCTTTTCGAACAGAAAGGAAAAAAGGAATTATAGTTTTTAGCTTCATTTTAAAAAAAAAATCCTGGGGGAATGTTCCTAATTGGTCTGTATTAAGTCACATGCCCACAACTAGACTATTTATTATGGCCCCAGGAAAGTGATACTATAATTGCACTAGCCTTGATCAGGTGGCATCATTAAACCAAAACTGTAACTATGGAGTTGAGGTCATGTAAAAAGATGCTAGCTCCTATCTGACCTCAAGGTTATAGCAAGTGAAGAAATGTCACTAAAATAAAGCACCAGAAGAAATGAGAAGAGGTCAGGGAGGGCAAAACACGCACACACACGCACGCACAAGCACACACACACACACACACACACACACACACATAGAAATATGAGAGAGAGAGAGAGAGATGGTTGTGTGTGTGTGTTAAACCTTCTCTCATTTATTTCATCTTCCCTGTCATCAAACATGTGCTGAACATCATCTCTGGACTCTAATGAAAGCTAATGTTAATGAATTGACATACTTTGGGTTTTCATGACCTTTATTCTTCAGAAATTTGAGATTTTTTTATGCCTTTCTCTGTCGAAAAGAAGACGGCATTAATGTTTAGTCTAATACGTAAAATTTAACAACATAAAAAGAAGAATCGGATGGTTGAGAGTGGCATTTCATCAGTTCTAAGTCACATTTCTGACATCTGGTTAAATCTTATAACTGATAAAGTCTTAAGTTGCTGTTGGCCAAGTGGCAGCCGTGCACATTGTCACTTGAGTTAAATGATGTACATGGTTGATACTACATGGGCTGAGTTCAACTGTCATATAAGATAACTTCAAAAAAGATTACATTATGACTGAACATTGAAACAAAAAATAGTCTTTGTAGAGAGTCACTGAAACAGAGCAGTGATGCATGAATTGATATTATTGAAGCAAATATTCAGAATTAGAAGAATTAACTGAGTTTAATTTTTTTTTCTTTTAATGCAAAAAACAAGTACTTTAGGCAACCTAAGAAAGAACTACAAATAGATGAAGCTATGCTTTGCTTTATTACTGACTCAGGTGCTGTACAACTGAAGTTAGGAGAGCTCACTAGATCCCTTTAAAGAATTGAAAGGAATTTAAGAACGTGAGTCTTGAATGGCAAAATTATATACAGTTGTCATTACGATTTCATGTCTGATTATATTTAGCAAGAACCTTTTTCCTTTATGGTACATAAAATAATAGCACATCTTACAATTGATGGTATCTTTGATGTCAATGAAATACCATAATAAAAGAAGCTGATTTACTTCATGGAAGTCATTTTGGCAACATCATGAAGTAGCAGGATTATCATACTAGTAGTCAAATTACCTATATTCTGATCGCTGCTCTGTTTTGTTACCAACTACTTGTGCTGTCTAAGGAATATGTAAAAATTTAGCGCCTCATATACAATATAAAGATTCTAGACTTGACTATATCAAAAGTCAATTCCAAATATGAAATTACATGATTCTAGATGGAGATAAGTATACAAAAGGAAACTTTTTCTTCACCTTAAAAATTATGATTTGAAAATTTTGTGTCTCTGGTTTGGTACTTCTATAATTTATGGAGGCCATGGTAATATTTTTATTTTCAATTTAAGAATAATTTACCTAGATCACATATGTAATGTTACCAGTTGGAATATATCTATCATGCATAACATGCCATGTTTCTTTTACTTTCATGGTTTTTGGTATTTTGATTAGTTGTTATAGCTTCAGACAGATTAGTGAGGCAGTCAGAACTAGAAAGCTAATCAACTGAGTGGTTATCAAATAGTCAATTACTACAGAGTACAATTATAATTCAAAATCATATGAAGCATTATGATTTTGATGCAATGTTTTTACACTAAACATTCTAACAAGAACAGACAAATGTTGCATGCTAGCATACTTGGGAATATGGCCATTAAGAACATAAGATTTTCAAATAAGATGGTAATCTTTTTTTTTCCCTGTGATGCCGCAGGCAGTACTGCTGCTCTTATGAGCAAATTTAATGCAGCATTTATAAAACTCAAGCACTAACATTTTATTGCATTGGTTTCTCAGAATCTGAAATTGATTTGAGTTGCTATATAGTCCTTTCTCCATCTTCAAGAATGACACAGACTAAATCATCTGAGTCGAATTCTTTTTGTTGAAAAATTTCTGGAAAAAAATAGATAAAGGGATGTTTCGATCTCCCATAATAGCACTGTTTGAGACATATTTTAAAAAGCTTATTCTTATGCCAATTTTTCAAGAGACCCTATGAGCTTTACTTGTTAATTTTCAGGAAAAAACAAACAAACACAAAATGTTAGCACTAGTAAAAAGGTTAAAATCATGTATTTAAACTTTTTAATTTTAGAAATGAAAAAACTAAATTGTAAACAGGCTAAATAAAATTCTCAATTCCCCAGAACTTGTCATGGACAAAACTAAATTTGGAACCCATATCCTTTCATTTTTACTTCAGTGATTTATTTATAATTGTCTCACTTTTTATTTACTTTAAAAACTACTCTAGCAAGTGATTATGCCTTTATTTTGTTATTTAGTCTTACGATCCTTCAGTTCTGATGTCTTCGATCTTGGAAAACTGTTTTAAGCCACCCTTTCTTTCACAGAAAAAAAAAAAACATAGTGGCAGGTAAATTTTAAATATAACAGAGAATTTGTTGGAAAGTGCAACAGAGAGATAGCATGTGTAGGCTGCATTTTTTTTTTTTTTTTTTTTGGTATGGCCAGGATATGTCTCCTGAGAAGATGCTTTGCAGTTATTTTGGAGGCGCTCAATCCAGTAGAGGGAACCGTGGTGATGCTGGTAACATTGGCCTTTCTTGCAGCTGTGCAAACCAATGCAACTAGAGGTGAAGCAACTTGGTCAGGGTTGCAGAGGTGATCAATGATAGGACCATGATTTTGCCTGAAGGCTGTCTAGTCTAAAGTGCAAGCATTTTCCCTCATGCTGTATTCCCTGCAGAGATATGTTACTGCATTTAAACAGAGCATTTAAACAAATGATCTACTATTACTAGTAAAAATGAGCTTATCCAGCAAAATCCATGAGTAGCTTTATGGAGTTTCTTTGGGACCCTTCCATTCCTTAAAACAGTTCCTTAAGGAACATAATTATCTTAGGGAGAATTTTATATCTTCTTATGACATTAAAATTAAACCGTATGCCACACGGATCTGTCATTTTTTTGAGAAACCAAAGCAGTAATGAATTTTCCTTCACTTATGCTGGAGCTTATATGCAGCTTGTTTGGATATGAGTCGGAATACTCCAGATCAGTCAATAGCTGCTGCCTTAAGCTCCAGGTGCACCAGCAACCCTACTGCCTTCCTTAGGACCTTATTCTTGTGTTGGACCTATAGACTGCCTGGCAGAGCAGGGACCTCAGGATGTTATGCCATTGCAGGGTCCACTCTAATTGGGTGGTACCTTCGCAGGCCTCGTTGTTAAACATTTTGTACATCATCCTGTACTATATCATTTCCGGGCCATACCACCAAAATCACTTGGCAATGTATCCAATGAATCAATGTTGGATGAAATGGTAATAAAAGCGGTTTCTCTCAGCTGTAGTCCAGCCACCGCCAAGGCGAATAATCTTGACAAAAATCCGATTGACACAAACCGCAATCCTACTGTCCTCCGCTCCAGCGCAGAGGAGAGGGAGAGGTTTCTCTCTGGACTCAAAACTCAGGTTTCTCACACAAATGATCGGATAGTTGATGATCACCTTGAATAATAGATGTGTCTCCCAGTTAACAGATGTTCCCTGCAGTTGCTAAATATAAACTGTACATTTTAAATGTGTTTTTCTTTGTATCAGACATATATATGACAAACTTCCCATTCTCCTGGAGCTTACAAATTAGTTTTTAAATGAAAAACTTAGAAAAACAGATTTTATTTCATATAATAATTTTCAGGGACTAGAAGGCCAGCCTGGCTATAGGGGAAAGAAATAGTGCCTTGGAACAAAAGATTTCTGTTTGCTAACTATGGAACACTTACTATTGAGAATCTGTTAGAAAAACGAGTCTTTACCTTGCTTGATAATAATCTTTATAGGTGAATAATTCTTTTTGAGGGATTTAAAACTTCTGCCTTTGCTCCTGCAATGACTATAATCTGGCAGAGCCTTTATATAAACGAACATTTAGACAGCAGAAGGTGTATAACGCTTTCCATCAAAAAGTTAATAATCTGTGGCATTCCAAAATCACAACAGAAATGTTATGTCATTTTCCCAGTAATGATACTAAAGCGCTCCTTTTTGGTCTTCAGAATACAAAAGCCCAACTTCTCAGTAGTTCAGGTTAGTTGAATTCCATTTGATAGTCTTTTTCTACAGTCCTACTTCCATTAGACAGATTCTCAGTGTATCTCAGAAGTTAAAGCTGGAAGATTCAAGTGCTTTATAAAGGAAAATGCTATAAGATTCTCATGTTGACAGAGCTTTTTAATCCTCCATTGTGGTTAGAGCTTTCCACGACAGGCATAAAAAGTTTTACTTCCACTATATAGAACATTTTATTGATATATCTGATTGTAATCTGCTGTTTATTCTCTTCTTCATAAAAGCCTAAAACGGGTTCTATATTGCTATGTTCACAGAAAGAAAAATTATATGTGATTAGAGGAATGTAATTTTTTTTGAGTTGCAGTAGTTCTGAACTATATAGTCAGTCTGCCCAGTTGCTTTCTCTCAAGTGAAAATAAAGGGCTGGTCAAACACTGTTCCTTTCTTATACTGCTTTGCTTTCTGTTTTTAGGGCTTATTCTGTATTTCTGATTTATTCAATTTTCATAGTTGGTTACTTTAAAATCAAAAAAGTACATGGGACTTATCCATATTTTTTCATGGCATTATAGAAAACCAGTAGTGCTTTTGTTTTTAAACATGATTCACTCATCTTTACAAATATCACTGAAACGCTCATCTAAGAAATTTATGCTGTTGAAAAGCCAGTTTCACCCTTCCGAACACGAAACTCTTGGCCCCTAAAACACATATTGATTTAGGTTGGTGATTAGCTATTAACTCTTTGAAGCCTTTAGCTGATTCAGATCACTGTACTGAGTATGTTCCTGATATTAATGCCCCTTAGAAATCATTCAGCTGTCTGTGCCTAAGTGGTTCTCCTCAAGGACAAGACTGGGAGGCTCTCATTCCTTTGCTGCATTTCTTTCCAGACCACTCTATGTTAGACAGAGTAAGCGCTCTCCATAGATGTCTACATCTTAATCCCTGGAACCCATGAATATGTTACGTCACAAGGCAAAGGGGAGTTTAAGGTTGCAGGTGAATTAAAATGCTAATTAGCAGACTTTGTGATGGGGAGCATAGCCCGGAGTGTCCAGGTGGGCCCAATGTGATCACAAGGGTCTTTATAAAGTAAAAGAGAGAGGAGGAGTGAGATAACCGAAGGGGTAGAGACGGGATGAAGACTAGATCCGCGGTTGCTGGTTTTGAAGATGGAGGAAAAAGTCGATGAGCCAAAAAATGTTGGAAGCCTCTAGATGTAGAAAAGGTCAAGGAAATAGATTCTCACCTAGAGCCTCCAGAAGGAACAAAGTCCTGCCTGCGCCTTGATCTCCCTGGAAAACCAGTGAGACCCAGTGCAGACTTCTGACAGCTAGAACTGTAAGGTAAGACGTGCATCTTGTTTTAATCTGCTGGGTTTTTTAACCCTGAAAAGGGGATTTGCTTAATTGAGGAATAAAGTATTCCTTTAGCAGAATTTATATCCATGTAAAAAACAGGGAGATAGGAGTCTACAAAGTTAAATTAAAAAGACTTCTAAAGAAGCATTGTGACTTAAATGCATTTAAGAAATTTTTTTCTATCAAGGGTTAGAATATTTTTTCTATCTTTTTACAGCTCGCACAAGTTTATTTCCTTTAAAAGTCTTACAGTGCCTTTAAAATCAATTCAAGAGAATGCAATTTCTGATACAATTCAATGGAATAATGAAGACAATTTTAATACATCAATATTTGCTACCTGGCAAAGGAATCTGGGAGAAAGTAAAATAACTCATTTGGTTTCTCTTTCATGGATTTGCATTCCTTTGTTATTTGAAATTTGAGAAGGGATAATGAACTGGTGACTAGAAGTTTGGTGTCTGGGTGGAGTGGCTCGTTTGTGCTCAGCAAACAAAATGGTCATAGTTGTTTTGGAAAGCAAGCCCCTAGAGGTAATGGATTGTTTGAACTGTTTGGAGGCCTCAGCTCTTTGCTGTTCATTGTTGTCCTGCGGCTCTCGCTTGTTTCTTAGGAGTCTGTTAAAGCATAGCAGTTTTCCATAAAAAGTCGTGTATGGGAAAGATGGTGACTATACCCATGGGATCTTATGCTTGTTCCTGGTGCGCGTCTTCTCTCCTGTGGGACCGTGGTTCTCAAGGGCAGCAGAGGACTCGGTCTGAGGGAGCGCTGGTCTCCCCTCTTCGGTCCAGGCTTTGGTGAGAGGGCCCGGGTCTGGGGTCCTAGGTCTTGGTTTGATTGTGATTGCTCCCAAGAGGCTCAGTCTCGAATACTGGGGTTAGGCTTCCTAAACACGAGTGCTAAGGCGGTTGTAGCCTCAAGAAATTTCAGAGCGAAGCATTGTTGCGAAGCAGGCAGTTCCTTCAGACTGGCGTCCTTTAGCCTGGCTCCCTACAGTTAGCTTCCATTCTGACTGGTGGAAATTTGTTCTCCCTTACAATGTCTAGAATGAAAACACACTAACATGCAAAATAGCTCTTAATAGTTCTTTCAGTAATGATACTGAAAAGAACAAATGATAATGGTAAGGAATACCTATGGAGAAGCTACTCTATGCCAAGCACTGGGTATTACTACTATTTCCATTTTACAAACACGAAGCCTGAAATGCCAGTCATCACGTGCCCACAGTCATGCAGCTGGTAAGTAAAGGGGCTGAGATTCAGGCCCAGAGCCCATGGTCTTCCCTACAACACAAACTACCTTTCCTAAAGAGGGTAGTGGCTTATTGTTTCAGGTGATGGAGATCACTATAGTAAGAATGTCCTCAGCTTGACTAAATTTCAGACCAATTTCTTCTTGATTATAGGTCTCTCACCTCCCTTTACTTAGATCATTTACTTCAGAAAATGTGAAATTGCAAATTCTTTCTGTGCTCCTTTGAGATGTAAATATTCTCTAGCTTCTTGCCAGTTTTACAACCCAGGATTATCTCTGTCAAGGATTTGGGAGCCATTCCTTTGAAACACAGTCATCAGAAAAGAGGATCCCCAGATCAGCCTCTGTGGGAGAGGAGGAGCCTAACAAGGTAAGTGCCAGTTAGAAACACAGGTGGCCTAATCACATTGATTAACCACTGCCCTCCCTAATGAACTCCAGATTTTTTCTGTTTGCTGGCCTCTATGAGTAAAAACTTTCCTGCCTTTTGTTACAATGAGTTGAGTTCAGTCTCTCTCTTTCTTCTCTATTGCAATAGTTTTGAATAAAGACTCTGTGCCTGTTCAGCTTTATCAAGTGCAATTTTTCTGACACAGGTTATCCTTCAACTTTTCCTTCTTTCAGGCATAAAAAATGAGTTCTTCAAATTCCACATCCTAGGTTAGGCTACTTAGTGTCAAAAGAAACATACTTCTAATGGTTCTCAAGTTTTCACAATACATTTCCCTTGAGTTAGCTTATATACTAGCTTTCTACATGTAGGTTACAGAATAGCGTCTGTATTCAGTATGTAGAGAACTCAGTTACCTTCTCGTAATTAAACAGGGTAAAAATATTCTAGTAATAAAACAACATATAAAACATGTACAGTGTATTCTGCCAACAATTCCATGACATTGGTAATATTTTAACGCAGTTTTTAGCAAAGAGAAATTGAAGTATCCAGAGATTAAGAACCTCAAGTTGCAAAGCTATGGAGAAGTGGAACTAAGACTGGATCCATCTTTAAGTGAATTGAGTAGAGCTAGGATGCAACTCATTTTTAAGATTGGTGTGCCTTTTGCTGATTTCTCTACTTACATATGAGTTCTGGTCACATCATGTATATGGTCAAGTAATATTAGTTTAGGTAATGTTTCCAGAAGTCTCAATAACTAACAGGTTTTTTTTTCCTCTTTTACTCTATGATGAGCTCTAGAGAAGTTTCACTTTATCATTTCACCCCTGTCATTGCCCTCACCCTTTACCAGTTTCATTGATGATCTCCTTTTATCATCTTCCTCTTAGGCCATTCCATAAAGTTCTAGTTAGCTACACTGGGGGGAAATGGTGCTATAAGAATACTCATTTCTTTAATAAAAACCAGCAAAAATTTAAAATCTAGCTTTCCTGAAATTGTAGATCAAGTCCTGTGGTTTGTGAAGCACAGGTAACAGCTGAAACCACTTCATCTATGTTAATGGATAAAATTAGCATGTTAAAGAGTTGGAGGGCTTAATTAGAAAGGCAGTCCTTAGGCAAAAAGCCTCTCAGGGACACTAGAGCAGTATGTCGATTTTGTTTATAAAAGGTTTAGGGGCAGAACCTGAAAATAGAAATTGACTCTGACTTCGAAAACCTAAATCCACAATGAAATTATATCATCCTCAGGCTTGCTTTTGAGGATATGTTCATAGTTTGTGATCTTTTACGTTCCATGGCTATTTTAATCATCTCAATGTTCCTGTAAGAAATCACCTATTTCTATGTGCCTTTCTCCTGCTTTCCCACACGGTGTTGAGGACGGGTTTTGGCAATAGAAGGGAACCATCCTGGATAAAGAGGTGGCTTCATTTTTGCCAGCTGCTGCTGCCCTTACTGCATTTGTGACACTGCACCGCAGGCGATGATTCTCACTCTCTTGAGGGTATTTATTCTGGCATTAACTTCCATATTTCTGAACATGTCTTAAAATACCACTATTCTGAATATTCAAATTATATGCATTTTTCTTTTGCCTTCCTATTATAAAGTAGGATTTAAGTCTCTTACCTTATTCTCACATATGTGCTACCTTTCTCCATTATCCCCTATAGTTATAGGACACTTTTGGTTAAATTAATGTTTGTATTTTTATGACTATATAAATATTGTTCAGTTAATACCATAGTGCTGTCAGTAGTGATTTTTTCCCCTCATTCATTCAACAAATGCTTACTGAACACTCCATATTCTTGTGTAGCTATTTTTCTAGGAACTGGAAGAGTTAACAGTGAGAGAAAGGAAAAAAATCTCTACCCATAGAGCTTATATTTTATTGAGGAAGCATCAGAGCAAAGTGTCCAAGACTACTTGAAACCAGCCACTTAGATTAACAATACTGTGTTTTGATACTTAACAATTCTGTGACCTTAGCATGTTAACCAACTTTTCCCTTGTCAGTTTCTCATCTGTAAGTTAGAGATAAAACCTAATTATAGGGTTGTAATAAAGACTGTAACTGAATCAGTGTAACTTCGGACAGGCTATAAATGAGTCAATGTGACTTTGGATAGGTAAGGGGTACAGACAGAAATTTGAGGCAAGTGTATTAGAGTGCTATAGGAGTGGGGAGAAATAAAATCATGAAAGAGATATAAGGAAGGCAGGTTTGGAGACTGATTTTCAATAGGTCAAAAAAAAAAAAAAGGATATTTCTGTACCACTAATAGATTTTCAGGCTTTCATATTAATATATTAATTTGAGACAACTTTATTCTACATGTCTCATTTTCATTGTTTCCTGTTAATTGCTTTTTATCTTTATACTCATTTCTCTGTGTAGTATTAGTGATTCCCTTCCACATCTGGTAGCACATGTATTCCTATTTAAAGATAAGACATTTAAAAATCTGACTAGAATCACTGTCTACCTGGGCAGGGTTCTTGATTGTTGATAACCTGACATTTCTGTGGGAGACTTTTTAATATCACTCTTTGTAGGTCTTTTGGGCAGGGTGGGAGTTGGGGGGCGGGAGGAGTGGGACTTGCTGAATTTCACCAGAGAGAAATACTCTTCTTGCGTTTGGTTGGCAAGGGGCGTACCTCAGTTTGAAGCCTTTCTGGTTCAACCTGTCTGCATAGGAAAGGTCCAGCCTCCTGTTCAAGCAGAAGAGCAGTCATCTGACTAATGACTTGAGGGAGGGGACTGAGAGGCCTAAGGACAAAGGACTGTCATCAAATCTGCCCATTTTCAGATCCAACATAGCCTCTTTTCAGAGATCTCTAGTGAAGCCAATTTCTGAACTTATAGGTCCCATGGTGCAAATCAACTGGCTTCTCATTGTATATCTTTTACTATTTTTCTTAAATTTATAGATGTTACAACCGGGGTTCAGAAAAATGAAGAATCTGAACTGAGGTCCTATGTACCATTTTCCAGGACTATTTGAGCATAAAAACTGCACTCTAACCATCCATTGTACTGCCTAGAAGTATAGCCTATCTGCCTCCTGCTCCAGTAATAGTAACAGGAATGATAGCTAACAACATATGTAGTATTTATTATATGTTAGTATTCTATATCGTATGTTAATTTATCCTCAGAACAATCACGTGGCACTGATTCTAGTATTAGAATCAATGTCACTGGTAAGGAAACCAAAGCAGGAGTACAGATAAATTGTTTAACTATTATAATGGATAAGTGGGTATTAGTACTATATGACAAAGCAGAGATTTAAGCACTTGGTATCTAAGCGGACTTGCTGGTTAAGACACTACTGCCCTTAGCTCAATTATAGCTGAGAATTTATTTGATGACTGCCCCAGGGTATAATGCTACTTAATTTCTTAGGGCTATTCTATTATTTTGGCCAATTGCAGACTGAATTTTTCCTAAGACTATACTGTGCAACTTAATATTTTGAGTATGTACAATATAAGGCATTCATACTGGGACATTATTTTTTAAATGAATAAAATAAGACCACTCGTTTGTCAGAAATCATAGCATTAAGTTCAATAGTTTGGGCTCTGATACGTTTCCTAAGGAGGAGTCATGGAATTGTAGACATGGAAAGTGGAGATTTATCATATGTGATCATATGTCTGCCCAACACTCTCCTCCATTGTGGCCACGATTGCCTCTCTGATTTCCTATGTTTTCCATATTACCACTGGAGTAGGAATTTGGCAGGCATCTCAGGGTGAGTTTAATCTCACATTTATGCCCACACATGATATCCGAGGATCAAACCTCTTCCATCACTATTACAGCACAGTGCCTGTACTTTCCTGCCATTGATTCTTCCTACTATTGTCAGAATTCTCTCTATTGGTATTAATCCTTTCCATTAAGCATGATGAGACTTCCCTTGCATTGTAAACTATGTCAGCAAGAGTCCAACTCACAGGCTCTCGTGACACCACTCAGGAACACTTATACTTCTAATAAAATATAGTTCTTTAAGCTCCTTAGACATGTACATTTAAATTATAATTCTCAACAATATAATAGACTCTTTACTGTCTTATTCGCATCATCCAGTTATAATACAGCTTAAGAAGCAGTTAAGCAGAAGCATTTTATGAATGTGTGATATTTAAGTGTGCCAGTAAATGATTTGGATTCTTAACCTTTAGCTGGTGGGAAATTTCTTACCTCTTTTTGTTTTCCCAAAGCTAATCTGTGCAGTGAAGCGGAACTTTCTTTGTGTTTCTTTGTGGCACAGTGGTTATCTGTTATCTTCCTGTGGTATCTCCAATCAATTCTATATTCTCTAGGTGCTATGTGCCACTGTATAAAGGAGTGAGAAAAGCCCTTGGAGCACAGGAGGCCTGAACTATGTTGTCATCTCTGAGCTCACTGGGTTGGGAAAGGTGGGAGGCAAAAAATAGCAAATAACTGGTTATAATGGATGCCTTAAAATATTTTTCACATTTCAGTGATTGTACTATTTACTTGATGCATTTGAAATTGTTTAAATACAGAGAAGCAGATAAGCTGAAACTTGATAGAGATTAGAGAAGTTTAATTACAGTAAATTAAAAGAAGAAAACACTGAAGCAGAAACAACAGATGGTCAAAGAAGAAAATGCTAATTCAAAATTATTAGAAATATAAAGGGGAAACTAAAGTGAAGCTGATTTTCAGATACAAAACAATTTCTTCCATTTCTTTCATTGTTTTTTTTTTATTTTTTTTGACATTCTTAAGATATGTCAGGAATGTTTTCTTGTCCTCTCCTTTGTTACCCTCTATATCCTCCCATATTCTCTTACATGGTTTTATTTTATTTAGAGAATATTTCCCAATTTTAGAAAGTTTCATGGTGAGTTTCTCAATTATAATTCTTAGTTTCAAATATTAATAGTAGTGATAGCTAAAAGTTTAACACGATTTCTCAAATATTATAAACGGCATCTTTATGGCAAAACTAGAATGTGTTCATTCAACAAATACAAATAGAATAATCACTTATGCTAAATAACAGTATGCATCAGTTATTGGGCTGCCTAACCTATTTTCATACTTTATGCAAAATTGTTTTAGGCTTATTGGAAAATATTTTAAGGTTGTATTTGCAGATTTCTTATAAGGACTGTAAATCCCAAATATAACTTTCTTCAGTATCTTTTTGTTTTTATAACTTACCATTACAGGAAATGCGACAATTAGAATCTGTTACTGAAGCTAAAAGAAATGACAATTTTGCATTCAGATAAAGATTAACAGTACAAATGAGTGTTTATACCTGACCTGAAAGCCATTCTGTTTTATGAAATTTGGATCTAGTGAACTTGAAAGGCTTCTTCCTCTGGTGTTTGACACATGGAAATAATCTTCATGTTAGTTACACCCTAGTAATTTTAGCCAACTTATTTCCACTCTCTTCTGGAGATAAACTAAATCTGATTTAACATCAGGAGTCAACTTTTTCTTCATAGTTGTACTTTTTTATTACCGACAGCAGAACTTGATCCTTAGGAGAATATCCAGGGTCTTCTATCAGCAAGATAATTTATAATTAGCTGTTTAGGGAAATATGTTTTTGTATATTATTAAAATGTCCTTCACTCACTATTTGTTTCAAAAATACACAGTGCTTCTGCAAGTTGAGATCTTATTCTTAAGTCACAATGATAGAAGGTATATATTTGAAGTTATCAGCATATGACGTAAAAAGACGAACATCATTAATACATTTTTCTGTAACTTTTGGGTAGTTTATATAATTATGATTTTGGATATTAGTAAAATGGGGTTGAAAGGAAGAGTTTGGAATACTAGTTTTTTAATGTTTAATGAAAATTAGCTTTGTTAATAGCACGCTTGTAGTTCATGAAAAATCAAAATTTTAAGGAGCAAAAATCAGCAACAACAAAGTTCTTTAGTCAGGAAAATGTTTTGTGAAAGTCATGTCACCTTCTGCCTGTCCTTACTGCTGTGAAACATTTTGCATAAAATTTGTAGATAAACTCTTATTCCAAGAGTTTGAGAAGAAATAAACAAATGAGCAAAACCGAAATGTTAGTGAAGCAATTTATGGCACATTAAAAAAAATACAGTATACACACATCCAAATTCTTTGAATCGAACTCTGTTTTCACATGATGAAGATTGTTTTTATATTTGAAACAGAACACAGTGCATATGTAGGTTATGTTAACTTGCTATTGTTTAAAGAAAATCTGAACTTTGTAAAGAACTTTTTGCATTATTAGCGAAAAAACTAATGAAAGAAAACTTTACGTAATGTACTAATCCTGCCATCAGAATAGTAATGTCAGTAATCTGATTGTTGACCAAGACCTTTCTCTGCTGTTTTTTCATAACAATGGAGAGTTATAAATGAAACTTTAGGGAATTCCATTGTGGCAGAGTGGGAAGTTTTCTCCTTAGTTTATCTAAGTGTCATCAAAATTAGATTAATGACAAGATTGAATGCTTCTGGAATCATTTTAGATTTTTAATTCCCAAGACTGTTCACAAACTGTGTTCTGTAGTTAAAAATCATGCCACACAAACTAACAGCAGGCCCGAGACTGCTCTCCTTAGACAGGCCTGCTTGTGAGGTTGGCCTTTGGCTGGTCTGAGGGTAAGTTGGATTTCAAGAGTGTTCCAACCATTCCCAGAACTGATAACAGTGGCTTCCTTGCCTAAAATATTTGTACAAACACTGTGGTTTATCTTGAATACTCGCTTTCCTTCTAGAAGTCTAGAATTTGGTTATATACTAGACAGAAGGTGCCCCGTGGTCTCATAGGCTCAGATGAGCTTTCCTTTTGGATAACATTTCACACATGTTGTGACAATTTTGTTGTTGAAGGACTTGAGGACATTCTGTATTGCTCTACTAAGAGGATTCCTGAAGATCACGTCTAGTTTCTGTAGACTTTGCCCTATGTGCCTGTTCCCTTTGCTGATCTTGCTTTTTATCCATTTTCTATGATAAGTCATAACCATGAGAATGACTATATGCTAAGTCCTGTGAGTTTTAGGAAATCACCAAACTGGAGGTAATCTTGGGAACCCCCAATATAGTAACATTCTTAGAAACCAGTTTTGTCAATTGTACTTTTCAAGTTCTATACCTGTTTCATGGTCCCAGACCACTTCCTACCTCATCAGTTACTGAGTAACTTTTCAGTGCCAAGCATGGATGACACTCCTTCTCAGAATTAGTCCTAACTTTCTTACTGTTCCTCAAATAGAAATGACTGAAATATTTTAACTGTAGGTATCCATATTTCACCTTACTTAAGCATTAATCAATCTACTTGATAAGGTACCCACTTTTCTTATCTAATTTTGAGCTTTTAGAATATAGACTTATTTTTGTTGTGCTGCCCTTAGTTGCTTGCACTTTACTTGAATCAGGTCTTTGACTTCAATGAATGTACTTGTACCATGTATTTTTTTTAATTTATTTTTTTCGATAAGAGAATGTTATTAAAGTAGATGTTGCTTCACAACTTGCATCTGATCTCAGGTTGTATACAGAAATGTAGATTTAGAATATCTGAGAGCAAGTCTTAAAGTAAAAAGCAGCTGTTGTTGAATTTTAAGCAATTTAGTGTTCTGTAAATGATTAGTGTAGTCTATTAACTTTGATTAATTGACTTGAAATAAAAATGCGTAAACTTTTGCCAGCTGCTTTCTGGATACATATAAAAGGGAACCAAAATTACTAAGAAATTGAATTATTTTTCAAGTGTGTGTGTGTATGCAAAATAATATAAACTACTCTTAAATTAGAAGAGCTGGTCGGGGGAGCAGAACTAATGCCAATCTAAATTTCTTTCCCCAAATGCCTTCATAAACCTTTTCTCAAAGGCTTAATGTCATGTTTTTTTTCTGTTTGTTAAAATTCCTTTTAAAAACTTGAATTGCCAACTATGAGGTAATAGTGAAAAGCTAAAAATCCACTGGATAGAATTTTGAAAATAAAGAGAAATTTGAAAGTCACTATTTCATTTTAAGGACTTTTTTTTTTTTTTTACTTTTGCTATAAAGAATTATCAAGGGGGTTTATAAGAAAAGAACAATTAATATTCTGGAGATCCATCTTTTAAGTTTTCAGAGGTTCTTGTTTATATGGTTATTTTCTCAATTGAACATAAATTTACAACTTTGAGATTATCTTAATACTTCTGAATTATTATGGCAGATTAAATCAAACATAGTCTCTTTTCCTTCTTTAAAGCATATAAAAGTTATAGCAAAGTATCAACCAAGATATAAACTCAGACACTGGGAGAAAAGATAGAACATATGAAGGATTGTGTGGTGATTAAGCTACAAAGGGATTCTCATATATGTAGAGATCATTCAATTGAAGGACCCTAAGAAAGGCTCTGAACTTGGACTGGTTAAACTTATAAGCAGTGGAAATTACTGAACATCAATACATGGACATGTTACAAATCTAGGTCCTTTCCTTAGCTTTGAGTAACCAGGCAAATACCAGCTTGGTTTATCTTCCTTCTGGTCCCTTGTGAAACAGACTAGGAGTTTGTGAAAAATTTGATAATACTCTAGACATGGAAAAACCTTGCTTAAAGGAAGATGAAAGTAAATCTCCCCCTTGGTATAGTGGGTTAATATGTATAAATTGAACATCGCCTTCCAGGCCCCTTTCTTTATCTTGCTTCCCACTCACCTGAAGTCACCTTCAAAAAAATACCCCTGGTCATAAAATTAGATAATTATTTCCCCAGAGAATCTAGATGTCTCCAAAGACTAGCTCTTCACATGGATAATTTCCCAAAGAAAACTACCTCACTTAGTGACCCTTCAGTGGGACTATTAAGCTACATTCTCATCAACTTTTATGGCTCCTTTTCTTAAATGTAAATAGAAAGCCAAAGATTACCGGATACTTGAGGAAGGTCTTCAATGTGAAAGATAGAAATCAAAAGAGAAAGAAAAAAAAATTAGAAAAAAGATACAGTAGAGGAAATAGAAGAAAATATTAAAAGGAAAAAGTTCTAAAGATAGTATGTTCAGAGATTCCTTCAGAGACATACATAATATATAATTAAATATAAATTAAAATATTAAAATAATGTATTACAATATTAAATACTACAAACTAAACAATCAATGGAAGAATAAGAAAGTAAACTTATACAAAGAGAAAATGTGGATCTTAGAGGATAAATTCAAATGGTCCTATATACATTTAATAAGAGTTCTAAAAATATTAAGAAAATGATATTACAGGGAAAAAAACTTGGAAATGTTTAAAATCCCCCAGAAATAATGTGACAGTTTATTTTGAAAGGCCTGTCAGCCATCAGATATTTATTGAGATACCTTCAAAAATCTGAAGGAAAATGACCCCCAACTAGATACATATGTCCACTTAATTTACCAATAAAGGAGAGAATAAGATGCACAGTTTAGACACCCACAAAAAACAATTATCTTTCACATACCAGTTTTTAGAAACTTAGTGGAGGATATTTATCAGAAAAAGAACTAAATGAAGAAAAACTGGGAATCCATCACTGGAAAATGGCTAGGATAATGGCAATGGGGCATCTGTGCGAGAGAGAGTAGCAGTACAAGTGGAGCAGCAAGCTGAAACCAGCACAGGGGTGTAGCCTCGGAGAACACCAAAGGTTTACCTATTCATTTAATGATTATTGGACAATATTAACAGGTTTGTAAATCAACAATAGAGAAACCTATTAATAGGTTTCTAGTCAACAAAAATGCTAATTAGTTTAAGCATTTGGGAAAAAAAATGTATGTGTATGTGTCATGAGACTTATATACATAGTTATATATAGTATATATTTAATTATATATATATATATATCATATGTATGAAATGTTGCAAGAGTAATCCTAATACACTGTGTGGCTCAGTAGTGAGCAGTATTTAAATAGCCATAAAAAAGTAAACTCCAACCATTGATTTAAACAAAAATTATAATAACATTAGATGTGGTTCTAGAGGGAGAGGAAGTGTCAAAGATGGGAGTCTGAGAACCTGCCTCCCTACCTGCTACAGCAAGAAGTCATGGGTCAGTGTCTGGAATTGATAAATAACAGCATTGTAACTACACTTACCTGGGTATGGAGGCGAATTCCTGAAGAAAGAACTAGTTACAAGTTTCCTCTAGAGAGCAGGAATGGGGAAGTGAGATATAAGGAATGGGGCTGGGAATTACTTTTCTTGAAATCATAAGTCATTGATCTTTTATATAAATTAAACTCATAACAATTTTGAATTTTTATATTGATGAAAATATTCTTTACATTTATCATGGGAAAAATATATATACTGATATATTTTAATTGGGTTATTTAGGAAATGAAAGCTATCAATCTCTAACCTAAATTCTTTTCTATGGTTAAAGTTGGATTTATGCTATCAGGATCTATATTTCAAACCCTTAATAAAATGTCAATTGTGAATTAAGTATATATTTTTAAGTTGAGCATCTGAGAAAAGCTAAAATACAGGTTATTGTAGAAATTCGAGCTTGATCATATGTTTGGCTTGTTGTATATAATTCAGCAGCAACCACGCTCAATTATAATTTTTTGAGCTTCCAGAAGTTACTTTATCTTTTCAGACTTCGAGAGTGAATATATGACAAAAGTATTATGCCATAAGTATTAGAGATATTTCAAAGAAGTATCGTGGTAGACTTGAACTCTTGTAGATTCCAAAGGCGAGCTGGCACAGTTGCCATTGTTTTACAGTTTCTCTCTTTTTTCCTCAAGCTCTTTAAATACAAAATTGTATTAAGGAATTTAATTATTAAAATTTAATTACTAGAAACGCTACTATCTTTTAAGATTGAGAATTATAGCAAACAGATTTTTCTAATGTAAATTATTCTTAATATTTGTCTAAGGGGGAAAAATCCTATCAGTACTCTGTAGCTTCTCCGATCCAGAGCCAATATAGTATAATGTGAAAAATATAGACCAAAGAAGACAGCTTTGCAAACGACATTTATTGGATTAATATTGGCCTCTTGTATACATAGTGGAAAGTATAAACTATTCCCTCATGTAACTGGACTTTTTAAAATTGCAACTTTAGTAGTAAATTATGTATTTTTAGGCTTATTCTTGAATTATGATGCATTTGGGGATTTTTTTTATAAACTTAAGGTAGTCAAATAGTAATACACTCACCACCAATGTGTTTAGAGGAGAATATCAGTGTAATATACTATGAACAAATATTAATTTAAATTTTCAATAACAATTTAGTTATTTTATATAGTTTTCTTTTTGTATGAGCATATCTATTTCTTGACTTTAGCTGTTTTAATTTTGAGATTTCTACTGTCTGGTTTTCTCATTCTTAGTATATTAAGATCAAAAGTAACTTAACCACTGTGCTTATTAATGATACACTAAGTCAACTACCTTTCCATACTGTAGCACACTCAAGAGATATAGCTTGATGATAATGGATATAAATAATCAGAATAGACTTAAAATTTTATATTAAAACATGGCACCAATTATTCTTAACTTTAGGACAAGGATTATTCTAATTATCCTGTTTTATCAGGGCCTGGTATAATGATTGGCACAGAGTAGAGTCTCAAAATTACATTGAGTTATAAAAAATATGAAGATAATTTTATATAAAATTATAAATTAGAAAGTCATAATTAGTGACTATGTAATTCATCAAGCTATTTCACTTTCATAAATAAAATCTTCAATAAACAAAATGTCTTTAGAAAATAACAGGATGGATGGTGAGGTGGCAAGATGTCTTGGAAAAGCAAAAGCCCTTTACAATGGATAGCCAAGGATTGGACTTTGTTATTTCTCTACTTTGGGGTATATTGAATATCTTCTTTAAATTAGTTTCCTTAAGGGTAAATATGGTAATATCAGCATGTATCTTATAAGACTTTTTCTGAAGCCAAGAGGTAAACTATTTAAAGGATTCATCACAGTGTATGGTAGCTGTTGTACATGGGAATGTAGTTTGAATTGAATTATACACATTTTAACTTCTTTTTTTTTTTTTTTTGATCTTGAAGTTAACTTACATAACAGTCATGGAGTAAAAGCAATTTTCCTTTCTCCATGCTTCTTCACGTGGATTTTCTTTTTGTTGTCAAAGAAAATTCCAAGGGTGAAGTAATCATTTATATGGCTATTAAGTGTTTCTTTCATGCTCCCTATTCAATCTAGTCAACAAAAATGCTAATTAGTCCTAATTGTTTGGAGAACACCTGTGGGTCCATTAATAGATGCAGAAATCCCTAAAGCATCCCTCAGAAAATAGGATATTTTAATTCCCCTGGAGGTGAATTTAACTCTATTATTAAGAGATAAAAATGTTTAGGATTAAACTAGCCTTAATCTACCACTTTAACTACCTGTAGGTAAATATAGATAGAGACACATATTATTCCAGAGGTTGCTTAATCAGAAAAACAACTGCTAAGTAGAAATTCCCTAAGTGAATTCCTGGAAACTTCATGTGAATACCTTATAAACTATTCTGATAGAATGTGATATGGCAGTTACCTTTGATAATTTCCTAATTGGAGAAACAAAATGATTTTTTTTTTTCATTTACTCTGATCTATTTCGGCAGTTATATTAGCATGTCAGTATAGCTAAATTTTCCAAAAATGCATCTATGAAAGTAGCAATTGTGTGCATATGTGTAGTAACAGTAGTGGTAGTTTAAGTTCTTTGCCTTAAGTCAAATTCAAATAGTTTAGAGACAGGTTACCAGTGATTTTGCAAGATTATTTTCACTGCCCATTTGTCCAACTAAAGCTCACTAAGGTCAGCGATATTTCTCGTGCGTCTGGCAGATAGAATCTATCACCATTCACTAATGGAAATCCATAGGTACAGCAGACCCATCTTATATTCACCTTGACAGAAATTCTTATTTTAAATGCTATAATCTACATATCTAAAAACTTAAAATGATTAAGACGGTATCAACTTTATCGTGGGTTTGCAGCACGATATATAGTAAAAAAGACTGATTATAAAAATATTTCTGAGGTAGTTTCCTGTACTTAGCAGGTTTAATCTAAACTTTTCTCCTATTAAACATAATATGTAGGATGTTCCTTTTCTAATCTAAACAGACCATATTAAATCTATAATTGAAATAGTTATCAAAACTTGCACATTTTTTCTATCGTTCTGGAAAGAGTATTGAAGCTATTTTCAAGAGAATCTTCAACTTGACCTGAAGAACTTCTAAGTATATGTGGATGGTGCTCTTTCAGAAATTGCTCAAACTAAATTGAGCATTTCTATCTTATCTAAAAGTCAGCCACTCTTTGTAGCTGCCTTGTAATCTTTTGGGCTATCTGTCTAGGTTATTGCTTTATTGCCACTATGGCTGCAGAATACTTTTGCACGTCATCATCATCTCATTTCAGGGTAATGGAAGAACAATGTCTGTGGTACTACATCAGAAAGGGGGTCTTAAATGGTCTTATAGAAGAATGGAATATGTCTTATAGCAGCCAGCTTAAGGATGGAATTAGATGCAGAGAAAGAGATGAAAGTATTGCTGTCACCAAGTACCAGATTCTACTGTATAAAACAAAATTTATAGCTATAGAGAGGCATTGCTATTTTACTTGTTTTTGAGCATTTCACACTTAAAGAGTAAGTAATTGAAGCATCGTGTATTGAGATATAACACTGCAAACACTCGTTCATCTGGGGCTGATTTTGGATGATTTGCAGAATTGGTAGAGACTCTAGTCTATATTTTTAAATTGGAACAACTGTACCAAAAATAATAATTCGAGGCCACACACTCAGGTAGAAATATATAAATAATCCATGAAAATCAAGGAACAAAGTCAAAGAAATATCAAAAAAATTTAAGTCCCTAAGAAAGCCTTTAAATGTACTTTATAATTTTAGTCTAGGTAAGCCCACTATTTGCTTAAACTCAACCAAAAAAAAGTGATTGAGGCAAAAAGATATTAAAATTATTTCTTTTTCTAGGCTTTGTACTCTTAATAAAGATCATCATTTTATTCTAAGGTCTACATTTTTGTTGTTTCTTGACCAGGGAATGTTGCCTTTCAGTACTTAATTTAAATAAATTAAGAAAATTTTACTTATTATTCTGTCCAATCACCCATGGATTGACTGTAGTCTGCTGTTGGCTCACTAATATTTTATCTATAGAAAGAGACTCCTATGAAAAATTAGTTATTTAAATATTATCTAATTTTATTACCTATATGAAGATTGTATTAAAAGGACATGTTTTCTTCAATTTTCATACCCATATTCTACATATACATTTCATACATTTTGTACTCATTCCTTCTATAGTTTCTAGCTAAGTTTTGTACATTTAAATAGAATGCTGTTTAATTCAGTGCAGTGTTCCAAATCTTTATCTGTCAAAAATATGATGGGCTGATTAACTTAGCAAGTTAGAAGAACATCTTACACAATTAGGAAGGAAAATTTTCATTATTAGAAGTTCTAATTGACATCTCCAACTCACCCCAAATAGGGTGAGGTCCTTTAATTATTACCAGTGACCTTTTCCATGTTGCAGCTATTCAAAATTTACGGTTTTTCTTCTCAATTTTCTCATTGCTTAATTAAATTTCTTTTCTTTATCTTGTCTCGTGCCATCCCTCCTTTTATCTACCTACTATTATAGACATAAATGATAGCTACTCTTACCTTAAGTTGTACTTGAAGCTAAAAAGGTTGTTGACATTGGTTTAAAAGAAATCTTTTGAAACATTTATGTTTATAAAATATGAAGTTAAGCATCCCGTTCTCTGATGACTCAGAATAGCAATCTTCTACAAAAGAACTTTGACCTGTCTGACCTCTTAAGTCAATGTTTATTGCAGTTCTGTAGTCTCAGCACTAATTTAATAGGATTTAAAATTAACTGTTCCTCAGTTTTGGGGACAGAATTTTTAATTATTTCTTACTAAGAATGTTGGTGTACTATTGCTTTAAAAGTAATCTATGTATAATATAGTTATAATTTAGATAGGAATTTCAAAAATCATACACTCTCAGTGATGAGACTTCTACAGATGTAGTCTAAAATTAGATAAGGAAAGGAAACATTTTAAAGAATACTTTTATACTAAAATGATATCTTTATAATCACAGGCAAATTATTTAATGTATATAATAATTTTATATCTTCTGTTTACAAAATGCAATATCATAAAGTATTATAAGTGCCATTAGGAACATATTGGAGGAATAACAAGGATAGAGATGAAATTGTGGACCTGGAACTGAATTTAACTCACTTCGAGTTAACGTTTCAATATTATTGTTTTGAGTAATCAGTTCTGTGTGACTATGAATATGTAAGATTTATCTTCTTGGATTTTAAAACTTATTCCTATTCATATTCTTTCTAAAATGTTCTTTGAGGATTAGACATTTCTATTAGTAAGTTTCAACTAAGTGCATATAATTACAATTATGAATATGTATCTTATTGACACAAGTCTAACTTAGTGATATCGGGAGTTTAAGACAAAATTAGCACAGAGTTTTTACTGGTAAAGCCAGTTTACCTAGGGCATTCAACAAGTCTCCATATCCCTCACGTGGAAATATTTTTTTCTTGATTACCTCTGATACTATCTCTGTCTCCAAGCTGTCTCAAGTTATTGACCTTGCATTATCTTTGTAGTTGTCATTTTATGCATCTTTTTATATAAACAGAAGGTGTAATATTTTTATGTAATATTGCAATACATTTTCTATTCTAATTGCTCATCAGAGTATTCTCGCAAACATGCCATGCCTAATGAGGGCGTAACCTGAGGGAACTGACATCATGTTCTATAAAGATTCCCATCATGAGCTTTTAGTGAGCTCCGATGACACTGCACATTTTAGTTTTTGCATTGCCTTTTTGTTAACAATTGGGTGTCAATGAAGAGCTTTGTTTCTTTAACTTTACTGTATTGTCATTAATAAAAGAATCATGATCCTATAAGTATGTGTGCATTTGACACCTGCATTTTTTTATTGTATGTATTTTAAAACACTTAATATTTTTGTGTTTATTGAGATAGTTCACATACTACACAAATTAAATATTTAAAATGTAAAATTCAGTGATTTTTAGTATATTCACAAAGTTGAGTAACTGTTACACATCAATTTTGTAATCACCCCAAAAAGACACTGTCTCTCCAGCCCAAGGAAACCACTAATCTACTTTTCTTTCTCTATTTGCTAACTCTGAGAATTTCTATAAATGAATTTATATGATATGTGGTCTTTGTAATAAGCTTCTTTTACTTAACATTTTTCCAAGGTTCATCCATGTTATATCATGTAATAGGTATATCAAATGCATGTAATACTTAGAAGAGACTGTCATAAGATCAAGAACTATTACTTTATTTTTGTGGTTATTTATTGTATAGATATGCCAGCTTTTGTTTATAAGTTGATGGATATCTTGGTTGCTTTTATTTTTGTCTGTCATGAATAATCCACCTATGAATACATAGTTATTACATGGACATGTTTTCATTTCTCTTGGATATATACTCAAGAGTAGAATTTTGGAGTCATATAATTCTCTTTAACTTTTCACGGCAGTGCCGTACTATTTTCCAAAGCAGCCGCACCACTTTACAGTCCTATCAGCAATATACGAAATTCCAATTTTTCTACATTCACACCAATAGTTTTCTATTTGATTACAGCCATCCTAGTAAGTGCGAAGTGGTATCTCATGTAGTTGTGATTTGCATTGCTGTGAAGGCTGATAATATTGAACATCTTTTTATGTGCCCTTGGTATATATTTGGAAAAATGTTTCCTAAGATACTTTGCCCATTTCAAATTGTGTTGTCCGTGTTTTTATTGTAAGAGTTCTTCTATATTCTAAATAAAAGTCCATTTTCAGATGTAGGGTTAGCAGAAATTTTCTCCCATTGTGTAGATTCTCTTCATTTCATTGATGGTGTTCTTTGAAATAGATAAATTTATAATTTTGATGTCCAACTTACCTATGTTTTGTTGCTTATGTTTTCAGTATCACACTAAAGGAACCATTAAGATTTGTGTTTGATTTCTAAGAGTTCTATTGTTTTAGATAGTACATTTGGGTATTGATCTATTTTGAGTAAATTTTTGCATATAGTATGAGATAGAGACCCAATTTCATTTCTTTGCATATTGATATCTAGTTTTCACAGCATCATTTTGTTGAAAAGATTCTTTTTAAATTCTTTGTACTTCATTGAAAATCAGTTGATCATAAATATGAGATTTTATTTATTGGCTCACAATTCTTTTCCATTAAATTTTATGTTCAGTACCACACTGGATTACTGTAGCTTTTTAGTAAATTTTGAAATTGATAAGTGTGAGTTCTCCAACTGTATTTTTTTTCAAGATTTTTTTTGGCTTTTCTAGGTCTCTTGAATGTGCATATGATTTTTACAATTGCCTTGTTATTTTTTGCAAAGAACCTAGCTGACATTTTTATAGGGATTTGTCGAATTTGTAGATCAACTTGGGGAGTATTGTCATTTTAACAATATGGAGTCTTATGATTCATAAACATGGATGTTTTTACATTTATTTAGGTCTATAATTTAATTCAACAGTTTTTGTGGTAAAACATTAGTTTTTGATGAGATTGCTCAGTGAATATCCACATAATTTTCTTAATCTATTCCTAGTCTGATTAACAAATTATTCATATCACTGCATAGTCTTTTGGTGTCATCACACACAGTGCAGAACCACACAACCCTTCATTTGTATGTATCCCCATTTCCAAAGAAATGAGAATTGGTTCTTGAGATTAACCACTATATATGCCATTACAGAATTTCTGTTCATGATTTGAAAAGATATAATCAAGTTAAACAGAAGAAATAAAATGGATCAAATTCATTACATATAAATATTCCAGAAAAGCACTATAATTTATATAATCTCTATCTTACTTAATTATAATTTAAGAGAATTATATTGTAATTTTAGTCTGGGCTGTATATGTTGTATTGTAATCTGTGCTGCATTATATTTCACTGATAGTCCAAGTTCAATTTCCACCTGCCAATGATTTGCTTTCACCATTTTAAAATTATTCTATTATGTTTGATTTTAATACCTTTTTAATTTGTTTAACATCTTCTAAAATAAGTGATGTCATATTCTCTGAATATTTTAGCTATATAAGAAAATCCTTTTTCAGTTTTTTTGTACATCATGTGATTAAAAATAGATTTGCACATGTTAATGAAAATGTCTTTAATTCATTTTAGCTTTCAATATTATCAACTTTCATCGCAACAATGATGGGTACCTCCTTGGCATAGTTCCTCAGTAATACAACAGAAGTCTATGCTTTTCAGGGAGATAGTCTCAAAATTGAGGTATACTATTCTTTGCATGAAAATCTTAGAAGAATACAATTTTATAATCAGAAATTGGACAACTAGAGTCTCATATTTCAGAGCTGACTAGTTCACAGTAATGGTAGCTCTGGGAATATAAGAGAAATTGTTGAAGTACATCATGGGTAAAAGCAATACTACAGTTCTTTGGAATGTGGTTTGAAAATATCGCATTAATTTTTCTGAGGTATTGGCTATGACTACAGCAATTTTAATGAAAGCCTGGAAATATGTTATTTTACATTTTGAAAATAAATAAATTACAAGTGAGTTTTGAAGTTGTCACCTCTACATGGAAAATGCACATATGTCTGAGGTTTTTGTAGTGTTTCTATGTAAAAGTAGGGAAGTATTAATCATATTAGAAAAAAATTCTCAAGTCAATACTCTTTTGGATTGAGGTTTAGTGTAGAATTTTCTGTGGCTTATTTACTAGCTCCTGGAGAGAGAGTTTTATTTTGGCAACTAATATTTTCTGAACTCTGATTCTTTAATTGCTGATGCTTTATTATAGCAAAGGAAAGTAGAAAAATTTAAAGTTCATTCTGCTCATCAACGTTTCTTGATATTACATCTAACTTTCTTCAAGATAGCATCTAATTGATTTTAAGCAACCAAAGCATCAGCCTTAACCTTACTTTGCAGACCATTTCTAACATGTATCTCTCTGAATGGATGTGCTGAGGATTTGATTCTCAATTTAATAGACTTATGGTTTCTTATTTTGTTCTAGCTTTGTAATAGTCCTTTCATACTACCTATAGCATGATTTCCTTATCCCCCCACCCCCAAAGGTACTCTTAACATTTGATCTCATGTTTGAAACAAACTTTGAGGGATATTTTCACATTATAAAAAAAAAGTCATCCAAAATCTAAATCAAGTTTCCATTAAATTGTTATTCTTTCAGAGCATGTCAGAAACTATTTAGAAAATTCATTTATTACTTAAGCTTCATATCTGTGAGACAGTGCAGCATGCACAAAGATTATAGAGCATAAGCCTTTGTTACTCAGAGTAGCCCAAACCCCAAGCATTTATTAAAGAGTTACTCCATGACTTTATAAATATTTAATAGTCTATAAGAAAGAAATACTAAATCTTTAGAATTCTGTGTGTTTAACTCAATTTCTTACTTTTATACATTTTATTTAATACTTACTCAAACTTTAATCAAATGTTTATCTTAAAAATCCGGTATATTCTGTGTCCTGTTTTCAGTCTAGAGTTTTCTCTGATTCTCTCCAAAATTATATAGTTAGGGCAAACTTAAATTTCCCTTTGCTCTCCTTTTAAGCCTTGTTTTGGCAATGATTCTCTTCACAAGCCTATATTTATCTTACACTTAATCTGAGCTGCTGTTGCAAATAATTTCACCTTAATTTCTGTTGCAACTCAACACACCTTTCACAGCCATCGAAACCCATATATTTTGAGCCAAAGCTATATTTTTATGCTCTTTCCATCTCTTTGGGTTATTTTGAGGCTTAATATTTTGTCATATAATCCACTTCCCCAATACCTAGTTGAGAATTCAACTTAGAAATCTTCTCACTATAATTTGAGTCATCTCTAGTAAATCTTCTATTTCTAAGGTGTGGATTAAAGAGAAGCCCGAGTAGACACAGCCATACAATTAGGAGCCTTTTGCAATAGTGTAGGAAAGAAGTGAGGCTTGCCAGGGCTAGGCTGTTATAAGTAGAAATTGGCAAAAATGAATGGATCTAAGAAACAGCTTAGAAATTGATACCATAGAATTGGTAATGGATAAGCCTGGGGGAAGTAAGAGCCATTAATGCTGACTATACATTTTTAGTTTGACTTGTTTTTTGGATAATAATGTCATTTGTTGAGGTATGGAGAAGGTAGAGAAATAGACTGATGCGATAGGAAAATAAATATTTTATAGATGCATTTCGACTAAGATGAATTTTAGTCACCCTAGTGGGGTAGAAAGTAAGATCGAAGAGCATGGAGTTAACAAAAGTCAGTGGTGCAGGTATAAACTAGACAGTCTGTAGATAGTTTTTAAAGCCTTGAGAGTAGATCTGTGTGCTTAGAAAAAGAGTAAATAGCAAGAGATGGCACCCAGGACTTAGGTTTTTGGATTCCTACAATTTGGGGTAGGCTACTGAGAAGAAACTGAGAAAATGATAAGTGAAAGAGAAGAAAAAACATAGATTATAGAGTAAGAGAGTGGAATACCGAAAGGCTAAGTGCACTGTGTAGAATGAAGCATAAAGGTCAAAGGAAGATTAGTATAGAGGAATGCACTTTGGATCTGGCACTGTGTCGGGCAGAGAGTTCTTCGTAGACTTATTAACTCTCATAAGAGCTGACTTAAAGTTTATAGTTCCTTATTTAAACTTCAAAACCTAGTATAATTTAAAATTTACTGTCATTTGCTGAAAGGTTGGTAAAATAAACAGTTTTTGTAGATATTCATCCAAAGTATGCACAGTGCATTCTTTTTTTCAATACCCCGACATTGATTTCATTTTTAATCAGACCATCAGAAGGTAAGACTGAAATCATTGTGATTTCCAGAACAGTGAATTTTGCTGAAGTGCATTTTGATATTATGACAATAGACCTTCATTAAGAAATATTTGTAGAAAAAGCTCAATTAAATGCCATGTTACCAAATTATCAGTTAACATAGACCAGTTATTGATATTTAAATACAATAAATGGACAAGAGTGAATATTCTACATTCTATGAAAACCTAATGTATTATCTGATATTCCAATAAATTCCTAGAGATTTATAATTTTGTGGTCCAGTCTGGCTCCAAGGTTTTCCTAATAATGGCTTGCATTTCACCTTATTTAGGTTTTTAAGAAAAATGAGAATACCAGAATTCAGATTTTTTTTCCAGTTTTTGGATTTCTAAACCATTTGTACAGTGCATTTATTTATAATGTAATATTATCTTGTAACACTGGAACATCATTGTAATCATTGTACAACATTGTAAAGAAACTTAAAATTGCATGTTATAATTAAGCAGCTCAGGGTTTCTCCCAGGTGCTTCTAAAAACACAGTAAAAAAAACTGTGAGCTGCTCCCACTTAACAGGCTTTGAAGTTACTGGCATCCATTGGACTGTTACCTCTCTGGATGAATGCATGGTTCATCCTCGTTTCACCAAAGTCTCTGCCATAAAGAGAGGCTGTCTATTCACCCATGTAAAATAGCTTCCTTACCCTCCCTGACTTATTTTTATTTGTAGTGATTTGTCCCACATGACATATTTTCTTATTTGTCACCTAACTCCCATATTCTCTCAAAAATAAGCCCAGAGAGTAAGATCTTTCTGTTTCAATGATTATATTTCTAATGTCCAGGGTGGTGACTCCTCTCTAGTAGGTGCTAGGTAATAGTGGTGATAGAATAGGTAAATGAATGA
This sequence comes from Pteropus medius, assembly GCF_902729225.1. Lineage (NCBI taxonomy): Eukaryota > Metazoa > Chordata > Mammalia > Chiroptera > Pteropodidae > Pteropus > Pteropus medius. The sequence continues at coordinate 5,054,144 of NW_024340848.1, forward strand.
TTAAACATGGCTGATTCTGTTTCTTTATCAATAATGTAGAAATTCTACCTATTAATTCACATGAATATTTTTGCAGTCAAATTTTATGTGATGCTTTGTTATGTGCTTTGATAAGTATAAAGTTTGATATAGTGTTAAATATCTAGTATCGTAATATTGCATACATATAACAAAATATAGGAATATTTGCCATCAAAATTATCTGTTAGTGCCACAATCTAATCCACAAAGCTGATGGATCCTACCCTCACTAAAGTCACTTTGGGTGTATGAAGTCAAGATCCTTTTTTCACTCATAATTTTTGTTTTCATTATTTTGACATTTGTGTGAAATATACTTTTTTGCTTAGGTTCTATTTTTTTTTTTGCTTAGATTCTAACTGGTAATTTGTTTTTGAACACCCTTATAAAAATGGTTCCTATAGTATATAATTTATTTTTCTAGTACAAAGGTAAGAAATAGGCCACATTTATAGTAAAAGTGTGGTAAATTAGTCATAAAACGTCTTTGTATTGCCCATGATCACTCCATTGAGTTTGAAATACTATGATGTTGTATAAAGAGGTAAGAATTGCTAATAAAAATGCCTTTGTTTTGGGGATGTAAGTACAGTTTTATACTGTATATTACTTACTCTACACATCCTAAAGTACCAATTTAGGAGAGTTAGATATAAAAAGCATTATTTATTTTTAACTTAAAGAAATTGTATCTGATTTTTTATTTCTGTTGGCTTGCTGATTAGAAAGCTCTGAAATACTTTCTTTTTTATAACAACATCAATAACAAAGATAATTGCATTCATTAAGATAATATATCTACTTGTGTCTGTAGAAGATTGTTTAAGTATGAGGTGGTAGGAGGGAGAATCTTAGTTGCTGTCTTTATCTCTTCTTTGTTTGGGACTCAGGTGTAAAGATAGATCACAGTCATTTATCTATAAACTCATCCCTAATCTTAGCCAACCATCCTGATGGTATTTATGCCACTGTTGGAGTCTTAGAGACAGATGGAGAAACTCAGTTTTTTATTACTTTCTGGAGAAACAACTAAAACTTATGCTTAAGTTGGAAGGTCAGTTCTTTGTATGTAAAACAACAATCTATTTAACTATAAAATTCAGAGGTGAACCAAAAAACAGTATAGAGTTTGATTTTTGAATTCTGGTCTTTGGCTCCAAAAACATGTTTTTCTTTTAAATGTATCAATTTTTCTATTAGAGTTTTTTTATAGTTAGACACAATGTACTGCTTTTCAACTTTTTTCACAGTGGTTTTCAACATTGATTTTTAAATTAGCCTATCTTAATTTTAAAGAGATTTGGTACACAAATGCTAATCTTTTCATTAACCACTTAGAAAAAAAAATCTCCAAATGTCTGTGATAAAATCCATACTCAGTGATGATGATGTGATGTGAGTATTTATCTTTTAATTTGTTTGCCATGCTGGATCATTCTCCCACAAGGAAATGGTTGTCCTGTATGAGATTATTAAAGACCAGCAGTGTACTTAGAATTGTGCATGACATCATACAAAACTAAACAATTAAAATATATCATCTAAGTCATATACTGCAACTTAATTTGGCTTTATCTTAAAATCTAATAATTCTGAAGAAAAGAAAATGAAGATTCTCTTTTCCAGAATTGCCGTTAATAATTAACATGTCGAATATTTACACCTTATAAAACACTTGTATGAGTGTGTGTGTGTGTGTGTGTGTGTGTATGTGTGTATATTCTATTTGTTTCTCATAAGAACCCCAAGAAGAAGGTATTATTTGATGGATATGATGAAGAAATTAGATTCAACATTTCATTTAAGACTGAGTAGTCTTACTAGTTGAAGTGTGATTCATACTATGTCACCACATACTACATTTGGTGACACTAATATATAATTTATTCTTTAATATTATTTATATTGCTGTTAATATTTTATCTTTCGTATTTAAGCAAGTATCAATTATGACTATTTCAGTAGTAAACATAGTCTATGAAACATTATATACTATCCTTTATATGTATATGGCAATATACATAATTCATAAATACTTAAGATGAAGTAAACCATATAAGTTAAATAAATGAGTAATTATTTGTGAAATATACTGCTCTTATTCAGAAAGTAATTTTTTGTTGTCATATATAATTACAGTATAACAGAATACTAGCCTCTTTTTTTAAAATAACTCAACTCTCATTTGAGCATTTACTATTTATAAACTCTAGTTTCCCACCAAATAAGAATTTGAAAGCAGCATTCATCCATATTATATGATTTTTACCTGAATTGTTCGATATGTGCATTATCTTCTGATAGGTACTATGAGGAGGCAGATATTTAATATTATTCTTTTTTATTATATTTATTGAGGTGGCATTTGTTAATAAGATTATATAGGTTTGAAGTGTATGATTCAATTATATGTCATTTGTATGATTCAATAATATGTCATTTGTACGATTCAATAATATGTCATTTGTACATTTGAGTTTCACCACCCAAAGTCAAATTTCTTTTCATCACCATATATTTGACCTCCTTTACCCTTATCTACCTCCCCGCTCCACTGCTTTCCTCTGGGAACCACTAAACTGTTGTCTGTTTGTCTTGTTTGTTTGTTGCTTTGTTTTATATCTCACATATGAGTGAAATCTTACAGTTCTCCACTTGTTCTGTCTGAATGACTTCGCTTAGCATGATAATCTCAAGATCCATCCATGTTATTGCAAATGATGGTATTTCATCTTTTCTTATGGATATATTCTTTGCATTTTTATAATTCCAATGGATAGACAGGACACATAAACATGTTAAATAACACTGTAAGAGAAAAGGTTAATCATCAGGATATTTTGGACTCCAACAGATAACAAATTGCCAGGCTAGGTCATATCTTCTAAGCAACCTAAGTTTATAAGGTGTGATATTGAATGCCTTAACAGGTTGGTGGGACATGAAATAGAGGAGTGGCAATAGAAAAACATTAAATTAAATATTAGATTTTCAGACCTATAGGGTGGGGGATTTGGGAGGGCTGTCTAGGGGTATTTGAGAAAGCAAGATAATATGCCAGTAAATTAAACTTAGTGTCTTAACAATCTGCCAACAGATAACGTGTGAAAGTTCAGACACATGAAAGATCTGAAAGTAAAAAGTAAAAACCTAGCCACAGGAGCTAAAGCTTATGGCTCTGGAATCATTATAGGCTGCTTTTTAGTACCGTCTTCACTACGTTTTAACAGTATGACTTTGAGCAAGTTACTTACCCCTCCCAGTCTAAGTTTTTTTCATATGAAAAATGTTGCTAATACTACCTCCTACATAGGGTTTGGCAGTCTTAAATGAGAAAATGTACGTAAAAGGTTCAGTTAAAACTCTTAATAAGAGTAAAATATATCTATGTTCACCAGAAAGCTTGGAGAGAAGGTTAGAGTTATAATGTGCAAAGGGCACAAAGCGGTTGTTGAACACAGAACAATTAGATGGGTATTCTGTTGGGAAAACACTCATTTCATTGCTTCTAAAGATTTTTAACCACCCTAAACTATTGAAGACTACCTGATCTAGCCTTTCACCTGTTCCAATGTTTGTTTCATGAGATGGCTAAATTATGGTAAATATAATACTTGTCCAAAACCAGAGGCCAATACAAATGGGTGTGAGTAACAAAATGGAGTCTGTTCAGTATCTCTCAAACCGCAATTCAAAGAGTTTCCTCTTAAATTTGTTCTGTGTGGTTCTTCTTGTGTAAGACCCTATTTTGTTCATACAAACAGAAGTCAGAACTGACTAAGAATCTTGCTGTATTTCTCCTGATATTTTCCTGCTACTTTTCTTTTCCTGTAGATTAGTATTGAGGAAATGGCAGATGGAACCTGTCTGAATACATAGTATGAGAATACTTAAAAAAAAGTTAAGGGGGTATGATATGACAAATGAAATGTTTTAGGATACTTAAAGTTGTGACAGAATGTAGAAATAATGGTGTGTAGAGAGTACAGAGCCAAGTAAGCCATTCAGGAAACTATGTTGGTTATTTTAATTAGTTGTTTTGTCAACATCTTATTTGACCTGACCAAAATATTATCTAAGAGCTATAGAAATTAAAAACATGCATAGTGGAAACTTAGCATAGTGGAAATGTTATTCATCCTTCTTAGGTTCTAATACAATGACTTTCATGGCAGCTATCATACATGATAAATATAGTTAACAAAATCATATTTTATGTAATTGTATACTTTAAACAATAGATCAATAATTTACAAATAGTAATAAAGGTCAGTGGATAATAAATATTTCTGTATTCATTTGTATGAATTTATCCTATATTTTTCTTCCGGTTAATAATAATCAGATAATAAATTGTAGAGCAGCTTTATAAATACTTAATTTATAGGAATTGAGAGAGAAAACAATTTAAAACTTCTCTGTATGTATGTGTATGTATACGCATGTGTACAGATGTTTTTATGTGTAGGTCTATGTACTTGTGTTCACAGGTATGGTTTTAGCAGAGTTTCACTCATAACACAGGCGACTATCATGTGCTCATTTTAATATTAATCTTCAAATAAATGAAGATTAGTTTGAAAGAAACTCCCATTGGTGAAACATAAAATTGTGCTCACAGCTGACCTCTGTCATTGAAAGACAATGCTCTTTAAACCATGTGCCTTTAGCAGAGTTCACATACACCTCATCTTCCTTGTGTCCATAGAGAAGGTACGTATTTGAAGATACTCTGCCATAGTATAACTTCTTCAAAGTGTAGACCATGCTGCGGAAAGGCTTATCAGAAGTAGCCTTCATGATCCTCACTGCTGTTTTCTTCTCTACTTCAAGATGACCATTTTTGACACATGAAAACTACTAGACTTATTGTTTGTCAAAAATATAGATGAAAATGTAAAATCTATTAAAATAATGCATGCAAAAATGAGTTTGGACTGACTGATAAAATTGTATTTTCAGACTTTTAGGTCCTGCTAAGTGAGGATGCAATATAAACTAATAAAAATAAAGCCTGACTAGCTTTATGATGACATATGGCAGGTTGTTTTCATTGTTTCTGTTTTTTTTTTCTTTTTTTGAAAAGGTTCAATTAGCGTGTATGAAAATAAATCAGTTCCAAAAGATGGCTTTGGGATTAGAAATCCAAATTAAAATAATTTAAATCCATAAACGATGGTAATCCTTTAAAGTATAAAAGCTATATTTAGGATTTTCCTTAGTCCCTTACTTTCTTTGTTATTAATGGCTCTATGCCTAAATATTTTGATAACACCAAATAACATCAGTTAAATTGCAGTCCTTCATAAAGTTTTGAAAAAAACCTGGCAAATAGGAAATGAAACTGGAAAGTCACTTCAGGGTCATATTGATGAATTAACAATACTAAAGTCAATAGGCTAGGTTTATCAGACAACAGCATGTTTAAAATGGAACTTTTAGAATCCACGAAATTATTAAGGATGGTGCTGTTAGTATTTTAGGGTGAAGTTTGCTATTGGAAAAATAAGTGTGATAGAGGTGGCTTGTATTTGGTTCTATGCTTGTGCTCAAGACATTCATTTTGATTCAGTTCTCCAGTTTTCTTTTATACCTTTTCTTATCCTTCAAGACATAGCTAAAGTATTACTTCCTCTTTCAATTCCATTACATATTTATTCTGCCTTTCTATGTGCTGTCATTGCTGTTTGTATAGATATCTGTCAAAGGTTATATGTGTTATATGGGTCCATCTCTTCTGATGAAGGGTAAGTAACTTTATAATACACAATGAATGTCACTTCAGAGGGGTCAATAAATATTTGTGATACTGTGCTTGTACTCTTGGATTTTGGTATATTAGGCAATTTTAAAGTAGATAGAGATATATTTTAGATATTAGAGATATTTAGATTTGATGAATTCATTATAAATTCAGTGGAATTATGAAGATTATAGACTTAGATCAAGTTCATGGATATTTAACACAAATTAATAAAATATTTCTTTGTTTTTTGTTTTTAACTTAGAACATATTTAATCACTAAATGACTGATTGAGTTATAATTTAAAACATATCCTAATCATGTTGGTGACCAGGTGCATTAACATAGCATTTATGAATGCTGGGAAAAATATAAACATGGTTGTGAACATTAAATAATTCTTTGTTTATAAAAATACACCAATAATTATGTTTATTTTTTCAACAAGCAAAGAATACTGGCCATTCCAATCTATATTTTAAGTGCCTAAGAAGTCATAAAAAATATCTAAAAAAAGACTAATAGATGAGAACTGGCATTGAGTGTATGTGATTTGTTTCCATCAATTTTTAAGGGAGTCAAACTAGTTTTAAGGTTTCTTATGGTGGCTTTTTCCTCCATTTTTTTTTTTTTTTTTTAGTGAAATATAATCTTATAAGTCTCAAGGAATGACTGTGTAAAATAGAAATTCAGAAATAAACTGAATTCTTCATTAATTAGAATTAGGTTCATGTACATACAACAGAATACTCCAAGTATCAGAAATTTAAAGAAAACTGAAATTTCTCTCTCATATAAAAGAAGTGGAAGGTAAACAACTGAGGGCTATTATGTTGTCTCATGGTCATGAGAGACTATAATTGCTTCAGTTTTTCTGTTCTATCATTGCTAACTTGCAGGGTGCAGGATACCTGCAGGAGCTTCTTCAGGATTATATTACATCCACATTCCAAGTAGTAGCAAGGTGGAAAATGAGGGAGGGTGAATATAAAGTCACTTTTTCCAACACAGTAAGTTTTCTTTAAGGGGTCTTTGATCTCTCATGAAACACTTCTACTCATATATTACTGCCCTGAGCACCAACACATGGCCAAACTTAGCTGCAAAGAGAACTCACTACAGCCTCAAATGAAATGAACTTTCTACTACCAAGGAATAAAAGGTCATGAGTGGCAACTAGCAGTCTCTACCATTAAGTCCTATTTTTATAGATAATTAAATTACCTCTCTCTCCATGGGAATGTTTAGCTTGACCAAGTTTGCAGGGATGAAAATTGCTTATCTTTTATTTATGATCTGTCATGGTAACTCTGTCGAACCTTCAAAGTGATGATATAAGATGGGCAATACTAAAAGCAGCTAATTAAACCAAGCAAAGGAAAACAGGGATAAAGGACATAAGCAAAGTCAGAAGAGGCTATTAATAATTTAATTGTATCTAATTTATATCTCTGTGTATATATGCATAGAAGACCACATAATATTTGTATTGCATAAATCAAAGTTTTAAAATCAACTAGGATATTTAAGAAACTAAAAAGTATATTAGAGGAATACTTTAAAGTAGAAACAGTTTATATAAGAGAATATTCAAAGGTATAGCACAGCTGCATTCATTTATTTTAAGAGCTTTCTTGTATAATAGGGATTTGAATTATCGCATGTGGCCCAAAGTATAGAATGGGAACCATTGAGTAGAAGTTATTAACTCATTCACTCACTCAGTCCTTCACCTAATGAGTACCTACTATGTCTCAGAGACAGTGTTTTGTGTACTGTAGATATAACTGAATAAGTCAGACAAGTTTCCAGCACTTATACTTCTGGTGTTCTAGTAAAAGTAGGCAGACAACAAATAGGAAACAAGTAAAAACATTCAGATAATGCAGTGAAATGTAATGAAAATAAGGTAGGCCTCTGGGAGATAGTACCTCATGGACTAGAAAGCGAACTGCTGATGTCAAAGAAGTCTTTCCTATATAATGACACACGTGGTCTGAACCCAGAAAGTGTTTTCTTTATCTCTGAAGTATGCCCAACATCTTCCCATTTATCTGTCACAAGGGCTATAGCAGTACTCAAATTGATCTTTCCTTAAAAATATGCGAAAGATTGTATCTCTTCCCATCTTAAGATGCCCTGATGACTCCATTTTGAAGTTAGAATAAACTCCAAATGATTTAGCAAGCCTATAAGGCTATTAATAATGGGTTTCTGTAAAACTTTTTAACTTTATCTCATACTGAAATTAATTATCCTCTTTGTTCTTGGGCTACATCAACCTTCTTTCTGTATCTAGAAAACTTCAAGTTCATTCTCACATCAGTGATTTATGTCTTCTGCTTCTTCCTCCTGGAATGCTTTGTTTCCAGTCCTTCTGGGACTGGCCCCAAAAGGAATAAGGGTCAAGCCCCTGCAAATCTGAAGCAGAAGCAGGGTGATTAGTGTAATTGGATGCCATGGGAGGTAGTGTTTCCAGAGATTACTTCCAGTTTCTATCTTGAGGACCTGTTTTACAGACCACTTTAGTCCAAGTTGTCAATCACTCTGTTACAGTACCTTTATTCATTGTCTATATAGTCTGTATCAGTAACTGAAATTACCTAATTTCCTTTATTCACATATGAATCCTGCTTTCATTAGAATATAAATCTCAAGGTGAGAGAAAATAACTGGCTTGGAAACAATTTGCCTCTTTCCTAGAATATTGCTTACATATAATGGGTACTCAAATATTTTTGAAGGATTAAGTGACTTTTCTTTTAGGTTTTCAGAATATAACTTAAGATATGTGTTAGGATACTAGACACATTGCAATAAGGGAGATCTATCACCTGTAACTTTTAAGATATTAGCTTGGGTTTTGGAAAATGTAAGTCCTAATGGGATATAAAATCTTATTATACATACAATTTGATTTCTGTCTCTCCTTAATGGAATCAAAGCTCATTGTGGCAATACATTTAGTCTGATGTAGTTATTGATAAGCCTCCAGAGTCTGAAACAATGTAGTCACATAGGATTTCTCAATTATTATTTAAGGACTAAAACACTCTGAATATGTACACCTATGAATGTAAATTTATGTACTAGAGACCAAAATTGAAAGAAAGACTCATAATATCTCCTAAGACTTTATGCTTTGACATATCTAAAAACATGCTCTATATTTTGTCAATATCTTCTCCTCCTCTTTTGTGAGGTAGCTTTATCTCTTTGATGTAATCTGACTGCTTGGTACAGCTTTCTGATGGAAATGCAGTTTTGCAATAAGAATTGAACATTCTACTCTGAAAATGGCTCAATTTTGAACTGAATTATTGCTTTGTAAAAAAAAAAAAGAAAAAGCCATGTCTGGCTATTAACAACCAGCTGATATTTGGGCAGAAGTCACAATGTCTGCTTCAGCCTATCTTTCAACACTCACTGATTGAATGCTAGACAGGTTTGCATTTAGGTTTCCTTGATAGCATATTTTCTCCTCATTGGGAATATCCAATGGTGTACAGAAGCTGGCTCTTACTAGCGTCTAAGAACCAACTATGTGCACTTCTTTCCAGGCCTGCACTTAGTGATCTCATGTTAGCAGCTTGAAATTAGTCATGGTGGGAGTAGTTATACCATGAAATTTTCAAATGCTACAAATCAGAACTTCTTTGTCTTATTTATCAACCAACTACTGTATGTGTGGATGCTGGGCTTTGTGGCAGATGCCTTCACTCAGTCCCTCTGGACCATTCTTGTTGTTCAGCATGGGACATGGGAGAGACTGGAGTTTAGAATTCCATCTCACTGATTTCCTACCTACTTGACCATGGCAACAAGGTAGCTTTTCTGGACCTCATTTATAAAATGTACTTTTAGAAAAGTTGTAAGGAAGTAATAGATGTGATAGTCTTTACAGTGTCTGGCATATACAAGACTCCGAAAGACAGTGTCTGTTTCTTTTTAAATGACGTAGTAGATACAGAATAAAACCAGACTGTCATGAAGCTCTTCTATGAGTATGTCTACAAAACATACTTAAGGTACATCCTCTTAAGTGACCATTCATAGCCCCAATTAGGTGTATTTATTTTGGCTCGTTTTCTAAATCATGTGTGATCCAAAGGAAGCTGGTTCTCATCTATTGCACAGCGTTATCCAATAATGCAGAGCAAGGGTAAATGTCATTAGAAGCAAAAAGAACATCAAACACTCTAATGTGATTATCTCAAACTGTTTATGTAGTCAAAAATCTCTCCAATGTGGTTATATCCTTTAATGTTATATCTTATCTGAAAAGAGAAATTATCTGAGAAAGGATGGAATTTAAGTAACATGGAACATTAAGCACTCTTTGATTTGAGGTTGAGGTAGCCCGCAAGTCTGGGAAAGTATTAGCAACAGGGCTGGGCTCTGAAAATAGGGGTGTGTAAATTTTTTTATTTTTTTTTGAAGGAGAATAGAAAAAGGATAAGAAGTCTTGTGTTTTATGTAAAATAAGAGTATGTTAATTTGTATTTGTAAGACAAGGATAAGCTATAGATATTTTCAGTTAACCGAAAGTAACCATTATGTTGTAATAAATGCAAATACATATGAGGAAGAAAGTACCTGAGAGGTTACAATGAGACTTTTATTACATATGTATCAAAGTATTAAGATGGATTTCACAACATTGATATATAAAAATAAATAAAAGTCTTGTTTGTCCTGCTTTTTTTACTTAATACTTTTGGGATTGCAAAATGATAGGTTCATTCTAGGCATTAAAATGTAGTGAAGAAAAAATGCACATATAGTCATATATTTGTGTATATGGGCTTATAAAGACTTGCATATACATTTACATTTCTGCCATTTCTTAGATAAAAATTCCCACTCTATAAAGTTTTTCTTAATTATATTTTCGCTGCTAGAGGTTACCATAAAGTTATACAATTTTCCTAAGATGTTATTAAAAGGTGGAAAGTAGAATTTGGTAATTCACTGTTGATAGCAGTAATCAAAAAATTTTAAAGAAACATTGCCGTCAATACACTGAGTTAATATTCCAAAAAAAAGAAAATTACAAATGTCATCTTCTTTGGGCCTAATTCTTTCAGTAACCTCCTAAGTACTGCAAACATGAATAAGACACATTTCTTTAGCTAAAGGGTCTAAAGTATATCATGAGCATACAGATATAGCCATAGAAGCCAAAATAGGATGCAGCGTGATATGGAGAATGGAAGAGTGATAGTTCTGTGGAAATTTAGAGACCAAAATGATTTTCTTCTGGCAGAGGGAACTTACAGTGGTATTTTACTTGGGCCTTTAAATATAGAGATTATTTTATTCCTTTCTAAGGAAGAATTTTCCCAGTATAGGAGACTATATAAGAAAGGTGTATGAAAAAAAAAAAAAAATCAAGCACGATTGTATTGTAGTCATTTATTTGGACTGAAATGCAGGGAGTAACAAGGAGAATAGTGGAAAATAAATCTTGAGGGATTGTTAAAGGCTAGAAAATGGTGGACTGTGGAAATTATTACTGACAATGAAAAGCCACTGAAGGCTTTTAGAATTTGGACATAACATGAAAGCTCTAAGAAAGTTCATTCTGCTGATATACTAGAGTGAGTCAGGATGGCGGGAAATTTATTTAAGGTCTCTATTTAGATACTATATGGCTAGACATAATGGGACATAAAAATAAAAAGATAAGAGGCATAGAGATAGAATAAAAATAAATTAATAACTGGTTATGCAGGTAAGAAAAGAGTAGTTACCTGTGTTTCATGGAGACGAAGTGCACTGAAGCTAAAATAGCATTCTGGATGTCACAAAGCAGATTTCTTCATGGGCGCAATAGAAGTAATGATGTATAAGTTGTTGTGAGATTAAATGAAAGGATGTATAGGAAATGAACTCATTAATTATGTTCTAAGCAAATGAATAATATTGGTTTTATGAAATTTCACGATCATGATAATATGGCTAGAAAATGGTAATATTAGAACTGCAGACATCTAAAGAAAAATATTTGCTGGAAATTAATGAGTTTAATTTTAGAAAAATCAAAATTAAGATATTGTATCAGCTTGGGCCAATAGGAAAAATTTAGGAAAGTTCAAAGAAGGTTTGATTACAAAATGATTAATTATATGGGTTTTAAAACTACAAAAGATACCATAAGAACCCAGAGCAGGTAGCAGCCTAACTAATTCCACTCCTAAGCTTGGATGGCTGAGGGGAGAAGAGGATGGAAGAAGAGCGTTCTGCACAGCTAAATGGCCTTGAAAGTAGTCACAGGCCACAGACAGACCAATGCAACAACATGGAGAGTAAAGCAGGGGAAAAAACTATCCATATGTGGTTCTTCATTGACAGAACTAACTGGAAGCCAAAGAGCATGAGAACGAGTTCAGGCAATCCATACACATCAATCTCTTGGGACAGAGAACAAGATGGAGAATAAACCTGCACAAAAGAAGATGTCCAGCACAGATGCCAACAGGAATATTTAATAGATTAATAGAAATATGAGCCTTTAAACAGAATTTAAGAATCTGTATTTGTGGCACCAACAATTGAATAACCAGACTCTATTCTCTAGTTAATATCCCAGGCATGCTCAGAAAATATTGGAAGCTTCTTTGAAGAGCCTTTGGATAATGATAGGTATTCTACATTTTACGAAGTTTGTATAGATTCACATTGAAACTATTTTGAAACTAGAAAAGGGAACAACTTGTGCTGGACAAATAGGAAAGAATAAATTTTTATGTTTCACTCTGGGGTACCTTTTCAGGAAAAGAACATGTTAGTATAACAGCTGTGAAAACAAAGTTCTCTGCTTAATTAGAATGAGGCATCGAAGAGCTAAGTATATGTTTTATCTGAGCAAACGATAAAATTGTGATGCTTGATTTGGAAGCCATGGTCATTTGGATTGGTGAACTTGCATGGAAGAACTTCTAGCCTAAAAACATAAATTCCTTCAAGTTCTAGAGGGGGATAACTTTGTATCCTACAAATCTATTCATCTAGATACATAAGCTTGAAAAAGTAACATGAATGTTACTAATGTTATATATCCTTCAGTGTTCAACAATATAAACTTAATATGGATATATGAACTTAAAATCATGAACTTAAAAACATGAAATCAGGCTCCATGTTAAGGAATAAAAAACAGTTGCTCAGGCAGATGTTTTCTTTATGCAATCGCTACTAGTCTGGATTTCTCTGTTAGATCTCTTAGTAGATTTTGGAATATTAGCATAGAGATAAGTTTCAGCATAACACAGCTGAGTCCCTTGGCTTCCAGGCATTTGGAACTCATAATATTTGGTTTCATTCGGTATTGTTATATTTCCCTTATTCACTTATTATCTATGTTGTCTCTAGTTCTATTCCAAGGATTTTCACAGCTTTGCTAATCTCAAAAGAAAAAAAATAAGTACAAAGTGTTTAGAAAGAAGGGGAAAAATCTAGAGATTTTTTTGAATACTCTATGCAAAGATTCTCTTCAAAATCATTTAGGATAAAAAATCGCTAAGTCTAAATAGTCTGAATCAATGTTTTTTAAACTAGGTCAAACAACATTGATGAAACTAATGGATATTTTACTTTTTCTAAGATGCTATAATTTCTATATATATTCTCTCTATATATACATATATATCTATAATTTTATATATTCCTGAAAAAGACTAAAGTTGTTTGTAGAACCTTTTGATTTGTAATATAGATATAAATGTGTTGCTGTTTTTGTAATATAACTCTTTGTAATTGGGATTCAAAGATGATGCGTTCCTCTGAATATGTCCATACATATGTGAGAAAATAATTTATTGCATATAGCATATTATTTCAAATATTCATAAGGCCTCTGTAGGGTAGACACATTCTTATGTAACAGAAAAGAAGAAAAATGAAAATCAACTAGGTCATTATATAACTAAATCCCACAATGGTTTAAATATTTTTAAATCCAGAATATTGTTAGGAGTTATCTAGAGTTAGAAATATTTGAGAGTCTCTAGTACTTGCTGCAGCTATGGGTGAAGTGTGTAGTTCCACCATTTACTGTACATAATTGTCTCCCTTTTTACTCATGATTTTTAAGCTAGGATTTTACTCTATACTTTCAAAACTTAGTATGTACTAATTTTAATCTATTTATTGTCCATTGACAAAAACATGTGCTATTAAAACATTGACCTAGCTCATTATGAATCCCTGACAATTAAAATCAATCCTCTAATTGATAGTTCCTGGGACAAAATTATATTTTATTTCTTCTGTTTAAGAAAGGACATAGCTCTTCATTATTTTCCCTCATTTTGAAAATATAGAATTGAATTTGCTTTTTTGATCTTTTGTGTTACTATTTTTTCATTTAAAAATCATACTAGAAAGAAAATAGTTGCTGAATATTTTTGAGGAAGTAAAAATACTCAAATAAGTTCACTCAGCTGAGACCAGGTATTTAACTTTAGGTGAGTAATTGAAAATATTCAAAACAAAGCCAAAAATATTTGAAATGAACTATCTGTCAGAGAGTAGCTGGCAACTGTTAAAATTTCAACTAAATTGAAATTTGATTTTATATCAAAGCAAAGAAAAATGCATTCTTTAAGTGCTGTGAATACACCCCACTACTTGTAAGGAAAAGATGCAAGTTGCCTAACATTTTGCATATTTATACTATTTGGAGTTATTTTGCTGTATATAGAAACAGCTGTTTGACTATCATAATCTGTAATACTTACGATATTATGAAAAAATATTGAAAGATTTTGAATATTTTCACTTATCACTTCTTAATCCAAATATCAAAAATATATAAAGTTTCTACAACATGTAAGATTCCAGATAAATGTCTGCACCCAGTGTATAGTCAGTCATATAGTCATAGCTTTTTAAGCCAGCAGAAAAAAACTCAAATGCAGAGATATTTTTGATAAGAATCATTTGAGATGTGGAACACATGAGCTAAGTGAATTTGTGTTTTAATAGTAATTAGAAGTAATAAATGTTTTATTTAAAAAGTATAATAAAACATAATCTGTTTGAGGTTTGTTTTTATGTAATCTATCATGGTTGCTTTGCTAAGTTATGAATCGCTTATCAAATCTTTGAATGAAAATATAGAAGAAATTATCTTAAAAAGCAAAAAAAAAAAAATTCAAGTTAGTTTCTGATACCTAAACACCTAGGCCTCTTTTTATAATAACTTTTTGGTGAGAAGATAAAATTTAATTTATTTGTAGGGAGATTCTACTACAAAATCCTTAAAAAAAAAAAAAATTGGGCTGTATCCCATTAATAGTGCCAGAGCATGCTAATTCCAATGTTGGTTAGGTTAAATCTACCAGATACGTTCTAACTTGTGCAGAAATGAATTCTAAATCTTGGTCCAGGATCCAGTTCCTCTGTAGGCTTTTGAATATCACAATTATAATACTTGCTACAGTTACTATTATTTGAGGTAGCCTTTGGGATATCCTGTAAACATAGATGCATTTCCATGATTAAACTCGTTAAAAGGTATCTATAATTGTGTTTGGAGCAGTGCCTTAATATCAATAAAAAATTAAAAGAGAATCTGAAGTTTTTTTTTCAGTTATAACTGGTGTAAAGATTAGACACTTTGAGGACTTTTATAATACAGTTCCAAATATATTGGACTGGGAAGTAAATAGAATTAATATTCTGGATTTAATCTTAAACCTTGTTAATGGTTATTGGTAAACTCTCAAACAAATTTCATATCAACTATTCACGTACATAGACACACAGAAATTCAGTTCTCTGACTTCCTAGTCACTCACACTGAGATTCTATTTTTTGCTCATTATTGGTAAAGATGTAAGAGCTTTGAGAGAGCGCAGTTTGCATTTTTCCATACTACTCAAGAGGTACAAGTTTACAAACCTGTTGAAAGATAACTTGGTAGTATGTGCTCAGCAATTGTGTTTACAGAATATATCTTGGATATATAGAATTCATGACATTTCTATCTATGTCTGAATTCAGTTTGATTTCAATCTCCTGTTTCTGGTAGGAACCACTTATAATTGTCACTTGAGTTCCCTCAATTACAGGTTTATAAGTCATTAACGTTGGAGTAAACATTTAATCATAATTGGTTTTCTTCTCCTTTTTTCTATTTTTTTTTTTTTTAATGTCTTGGTGGATCCAAAATCAAGTAGAAGCTTCATGTGATATTTTGAACAAGCAGAATGAACGGGATATGAGAGACTATTTTTTTTTTTTGTCTTTATTTTGTATTTAAAATATATTTTTGTGGAGGAAGTTTCTCTCCTTGTTTGAAAACTCCAAAGCCTATTTTCTACTAACTCTAGGATATTAAAATTCCTTCAGTGGAGTTTAGTGGAAAACATCAATTCAGTACTCAGTACAGCCTGCCCTATCTTTTCCCCTTCTTCCTTATACTTTGACTCCAGTTTCTCACCTTACTAACCATTGGTATCTGATACCTGATTAAAGTGAGAGAGTGATGGAGATGCAGTTGGCTGAATGCTTTTACCTTACGTATTCTACCATGACTAGGCCTGACAGGTGCTTAATGCTTGAGTTTTTCCTTTTAGGATCTTGTGGTTTCATCAGAGTTTATTAGTTTTGGGGACCACCCTTGGCTTGGGCAAAGTATTTCTCACTGGTTTAAGGAATCACTTCCTCTGCGAACCTATGAGTCAGAAATAGACCAATTTCTTAAGTTTCATCACCCCTCTAAGTGGCCCACTTGAGAAGGCTCCGGGTTATCCTCAAGCTGTCTCTTTCTCTTGTGGTATCCCACTCTTTTAGATTAGAGGCAATCGTGCAGTCCTTGACCAACATACTCTGGAAAACAGGCCAAATTCATTGCCACAGAAACTCTCTTCTGGATCCGGCCAGAACAGCTGAACTGCTTGTTCCTCTCTCTCTAGATTTCCACATGAGTCAGTTATGTTCACACACTAAGGCCAGGATTCTTGTTAAATTCTTTGAGATATTCAGTTGAAATCTGTGTAACTGAAGTTGGAAGTAAGATATAGCTCTTGGCCACTTTTCTACCTTATGAGTGTCGGGTGTAGGCGGGTGTATGTGTGTGGGTGTGTGTGTGCATGCATGTGCTCGCACTAAAAACAGATCTTCGAGAAACTCTTCAGAGACTCTCTCAAACTCTAACGATTCAATATGGATGAGTTTCCTAAACAGCTAAGCCCCTTCTTAGAAACTGTTTAATTGACTTATCTACTTCCCTTAGGAAGGTAGCCTCTATTGTTTTCATTCCTCAGTTGAAAATGAGACAGATTTGTATTTTAAGGCTCTGTAACAGTAATATACTGTCGTGACAGCAGAGAGGAAGAATACTGTTCTATGTGCTGTTCTATAAATCCTAAGCCAGCCCTGCTCATCCAAATAACCCTTTGGGTAGCACCCTCTGCTGAGGTCCCTGCTCCCTGCCTTGTACTCTGTTCTTTATTTCCACTACATCCTGAAAGCCTGTTCTCTTTACTATACCTGCAATTCTTCACTGAATTTTTTTAAATGTCAAAATATCTACACAAGGTGCAGAAAATTAGTGGGATGAACTTGGCCACTATAGCAAATCATGGTATAGTTCTTTTATCCCTTATCTGTTCATGGCATTATTTTATTTTCTTGGTAGAAAATTTATTATATAACATCAGTCTTCATTTTTATCTTATTACTTGATTTAGTTAACATGAGAACTCTAGCTCTTGAAATTAGATGTTCTCTTTAATACATACTTGTTTGAATTAAAAACTAAATGTTTAATCTTTAAGACCTCAAATTTTAGCTATTATAGTAGTTAAAATAAGAATTACCAGGAATTATCACAAAACTATGATCTCAATTCTTATATAATAACATCTGTATACCAAAATGACAATCAGAACATTATATCAACATTATGAGCTCCTTTATATTTAAAATTAAATCACTAAATAATGTTTAAAATGATATGAAAATAATTCTATGATATATTATGAAATAAAAAAATAGAAAAGTGGCTAATGAATACTAGATATCTTTTTGTCAAAGAATTGGGTTTAATTTTTTATTCTTGTTTAGTCTTTGTTATTTTCCAGTCTTGTTAACTTTATATGAGATATGAGAATCAAAAATGATTTTGAATTATATAATCTTTCTGATCAGTATCTCATATATGGCATAGGCAACTGAAAGATAATAATGCTTTAAGGTCAGACTCTGCAAAAAAATTTTCTACATTGTAATAATGAATTAATATTGTACAGTAATTATCAGCATTGATTAGTCATTGGTATAGTGAATGGGCCATTGTCTCTAAGAAAATATATTTTCATGTAAATGGGACCAAAAACACCTCTGCAGAGTGTACATTACTCATCGAAATGGGAAGGATGTAGAATTAATGATTCCTGCCAGCTTTAAAGAGTTGATTAAGGGAGATAATGTTTAATTATCACTAATTATTCCAATGAGCAGACTGATGTACAGGGCAACAGGAAAACTTCGCTGCTTTCATATTAGAAAGACATTAGTTCATGACACATTTTACATTTAATAGTAAAATGCTGTATGTAAATATTGAAAAGAAAGGTTCATTTGTTAAGTTTTAATAAAGGTTTGGACAATGAAAGGAAACTGATATTTCACTTTTACCACTTTGTGAGACTTCATTCCCCAGAATTAATAAAAAATGACTCATCAGATAGAGGAGAAATAAATTCCTCAGTGTTCCTCAGAAAAGTTATCAAGTATTCCTTCGAAAACAAAACTTGGCTATTTATTTGATTTAGCAAGTGAAATAACATTATTCGAACATAAAACTGTGTCCCTTGGCTTGCTATTGGTGAATATTAATGTCTAATATGTATAAAATCATTGTGCAGAAGGAAGCTTTGGAACTTTACACACCCATGTTTATGCAAGACTAAATGATTCCAGAGAGAAAATAACCCAAATTTTCTAATACAGCATTTTTCAGTGTTTAAGTTGTTTAAATATTGGCTTCTTTGTGAAGCTATTTAAGTTACTATCTTCTGAGGAAATGGAAATGTTAATGCAATTTAATGAAAATGGCCAATTTAAAATAACTGGGAAATACTTTAAAAAGTATAGAAGGGAACATTTTAAATAAATGAAATAATCTATCAATAATGAAATGGTCGCTGATAAGCTTAAAAGGAAACTACTGTATTAATACATGGATTTTTTAAGAAATGATTTTAATACTTTAAAAGACACACAGAAAACATTACAATCAAAATTGAAACCTTAACTAAAAACAGAAAACATTCATTGGTAAAGAGATATCAAAGGAGTGAAGCAAATCAATGGCAGATACTTCCTTTTCTTACCCCTTTTGTAGGTCATTGTAAAGCTAGTATTAATAATTCAGATGGGGAATTGGGAAAGAAAATAATGATGGTTAAATGGAAAATTTCTCTAAACCATCAAATGCAATTATGAAAACTGCATTGAAATTGTAGAACAACATGTGATCAAATATTACATAAAATACAAGATAAAATGATGTTTTATCTTAGATATAATTACATATATGTGTGCAAATACCCTCATGTGAAATTTATTGTTGTAGTATGTAAATGGTGTGAGATAGTCATCCAAATAAAAAAATCTAATGAGACTTTACTATATATACAGTATTTATAGTCAGGTATTTCCTTTCAAAACTTAACAGTTTTAATAAAATCAACATAAAAAGGAAGAAGAAAAGAAAAATACTTGCCTATCTTTGAGGGAAAGAGTTGCAAAACTTTTCTGC
Organism: Pteropus medius; assembly: GCF_902729225.1. Taxonomy (NCBI): domain Eukaryota; kingdom Metazoa; phylum Chordata; class Mammalia; order Chiroptera; family Pteropodidae; genus Pteropus; species Pteropus medius. Next base: position 5,073,683 of record NW_024340848.1, read on the forward strand.
CCTTTTCCATCAAGTGCTTCTTTCTCTACAGGTTCTTGGGCTGTCATGGACCTTGAAGCTGCTTTATAGCATCTTATTTATATTTGGTTTCTAGTATTTCACAAGTGCATTATAACTAAAACTGGAGCCAAAATCTTATTAGTGGAGATGCTATGCGGGGAAATGTCAACACAGAACATTTGTGCATTACTCATATTGCTTTAATAGATAGTACATTTTGTGACAACTCGGTCTATTTGAATAATGTGACATTTGCGAGAAGTTTTAAAATTGATTTTATTCAATTGATATTAATGTTGGGTTAAGACCTGGTATAATAAAGAAAATAGATGTGTCATTCTCTGTCTTTCAGAGTGAAGGAGTTTGAGCCAGGAGGCCAACAAAACTTGAAAGGAGCTTTATATTTAGCATTAATGTCATGTGTTTTAGGCTATCTCTTTTCAGAGTATAGATATGTTCATTAGAACAGAATGATTGACAGATACCAATCAAATACAGCTTAGTCAGTAGTAAGTCATGGATTTAGACAAAAGCATCCTAAAGCAAAGGAATAGAATCCATGACCTTACAAATGATCATAATTTATATTGTTTTATTTAAATACATTTCATAGAGTATAAAATTTCAAGTTAATTGAATAATGTAAATATGTTTCCTGCAAGTCCTTGAGGAACAAAAGGGTTAAAAATTTGAGAATTAGCTCCTATTATCACCTTCTCATGTGCCTCACTGGTATATACTACTGAGTATACTAAGCCATGAATAAAGCTATTCTTGTCTTATTGTGTTCCTCTCTATCCTACCACTTCCATGTTGTTGAGATTTCTATAGGGAACTGATATTTTATACTCTATCATAAAGATGTAATACCTTGGTTTGAATTTTTATGTATCAGAGAATAGCCATTTAACTTATTATGAAAGAGTTCAAAGTCCCCCTCTATTCTACAGTAAAATGAAAACCAGAGGTAATAAAAGAGAAGTCAAACAGAATAAAAGGAAACAAAGATAATATAAGTCATGTGAAATAAAAGTTATCATTTGGATATTTAAAAGATAGTTATATACTAAAGTAGAAATACTTGTTACTTGCAGCACAGAGGATGTGTCTCCAAGTTGTACCAACACACCTAATTGCTTCCCATTCAGCTGGAAAGGACAACTTAGCATCATAGGACATATCTTTTCTTTCTTTCCTCCTCTCCAATACAATATTTTATAACATTTTATAACATTCTTGTTTTCTATTTGAGAAAAAGAAAGATATGCTTTCGCAGTTATTCCCTTCTTAAATCATTTGTTTCTTTGTTTTCCATCTTTAATGAAGTATAACATTTAGGTGATGAAAAGGAGGGAATTGATTGTCGAAGTCAGATAATACCTCAAATCCTAGCTGTGTTATATTGGGATGTTATAGAATCTTCTCAATTATGAATCTCCTCATAAACAGGGACAAAGATCTTATTACATGGTGTTAAATCTTTGTGTCTTAAATAATCCATTCTAGATTAAGATCATCCAACAATAAAATATTTTCTCTATATTTTCTACAAAATCATTTATAAAAATGTTAAAGAAGACAGGCCAATTGTTGAGTTAAATGACTAGGGACTGAATTTGTCTCTGGAAATTCAAACTATCCACTAACTGCTAGGGACCAATTATACAACTTGTCGGGAAAATATTTAAATGTGCTATCAACATACATATATTTCCCATCATATTTAATATAATTAACATAATATAAATGATGTCTTATAAATTTCTTACAGAAATAAAGATATATTATTTCCACTGTATTCTTTTTTAGAATAATGTCTCAGTAAAGAATAAATATATTAGAAAAAGAATAAAATAAGATGTTGGATGTAGAGAAATGGCTATAAAATCATTTTTTTTTAAATTAAGGGCTGTTATGAACTACCTTGTAAGATATGAACCCAAAGCAACAAGATAGATTCCTGTAATAGGCAACATATAGAGATTGGCCCAGCTTTTATACAATATTTTACTTCCAGGGCTTTGCCAATGACTAAATTGTGGTCTAGCAGCACAGAAGCCAAGGAGAATATAATAAAAATTAAAAGTGGGAGCCAAAAGACTGAATTTTAAATTTTAATGGATGGGAAGGACACAAAGTAGATACAAATTTGATGCCTGGAAAAAATTATCTGGATTGTCTGGAAAGACCTGCTTTTATAAACTACGGACCCACCTTACTTCACCTTGAAAGATTGCAGTAAAGTCAATTGCCCAAAACTGACTGTGGCAGACCTACTCTAAGCTATCTCCCTGGTGCTAATGTCTTTGTGTAATTATCTCCCTTTTAGGGCAGACAAGACCTATAGCTTTCTTCTAACTAATACAATATGGCAAAGATAATGGGATGTCACTCCTGTGATTGTTATATAAGAATCCATCTCGAAAGAGGACCCACTCCAAGAGCCTTCCTTGTTGGCTAGAAACTGCAGAAGTCATTGAAGAGTTGAGTGTAGCCCCTAAGTTTGTCTATGCTCAGGTCCTTCAGGTGCTTGGTTGCTTTCCTCTGTTTCCTTCCATACAGATGATGATAACTCACAGGTCTGTGATTGCTCTTGTTTTTCCCTATTCCACCTCTAGGTTTTTTGGGGAGAAGGGGCAAAGGAGAGCACTTTTACACTTAATTTTATGGTAAATGTTTCATGGTTCTTTGGGTTTGCTATTGACTTGCTACATACACATACACACGCTGAGTATGCAAACATACAAGACAATAAAATCATTTCAATATATTTTAAAGGATAGAATATATTATATGAACATGGCATAATGAAGCTAGAAAATTAGTAACAAAAACCAAGTAGGAAAAATCTAAATTAGAAATTAAAACATGGTGTAAAAAATTATGGGATGCTGCGATAGCTGTGCTCAGGGGAAAATGTGTAGCTTTAGAATGCATATACTAACAGGAAAGACTAAGAATTTGTATCTAGAGAAAAATTTAAAAATAGCTGCAAATTAAACAGAAAGGAACAAGCAAAATATTGACAAAAGCAGTAATTTATAAAATAGAAACATATTTAATTGAAAGAAAAAAATTATTTCTTTGTGGAGAGTAAGATAAAACTGGTGAGCACCTAAAAGGAACTAATGAGGGTATAAATTAGTAATATGAACAAAAAAGAGGACATTATTGTCTATTTTATAGTATTTAACTGCTCATAAGAGAATAGCATAACCACATTTTTTCCAATAGATTTTGATGATATGAACACATTCCTAGGAAAAAGTAACATAGCAAAGTTAGAATAGTACACTCGAATAATTCATATTCTGTTAATAAAATTGAAAAAAACTTCCCACAGAGAAGATGCTAGATTTAGTGGTTTTTAATAGTGGATTCTTCCAAATAATGTAAAAACTCCAACCTAAGACAGATTCTTCATGGAGACAGAACAAAAAAGGGACATTTCCAACTTTTTAAAAAATGAAGCCAACATAAACTTGACATCAGAAGTTAACTTCTTATATAATAGTTAAAATTGTAGTTTCCTGTTGAAATCGGAAACAAACCAAGGCAAACTACCATGTTATTTGATTTCAGTGTCGGTTACACAATTAGGTACAGATTCAAAATTCATTCACTTTCTTGTATATATATTTTAATTTTAAAAGTTAAAAATATGGTGTGTGGTACTTTTATCTTTGTACTCCTTGTGTCTACCAAAATTCTTTTCTTTAAAACTGAATTAGTAGTCGTTATGTGGGGGAGAAGAAAAGTAAAGTCCAATGCTTTGGCTCTTCTCACATATTTTGGGCACAACTCTTAAACTACTTTAATTCTTCTCAGTAACCAATATCATGTAGTTCAGTGAGGGATAACTTCCTCCAAAGGAGTTGGAGTCTACTGTGCACCCAACATATCTGAGAATGTATCTTTTTCCAATCTTTCCAGCATATACTTTGAACATCACTGTATGAACATTTGCAACATATGTAAATATTATGCTTTTTTTCTAAAAGATTAACATTTTTCTGTGTCAAATGGTTTTATAACATCTGTTTATTGTAATGACACCAACATAATTACTTTGTTATTCATTTTATCTAAGAGGTCTTAAATCGCCAAGCCACGACAATTTGTCATGATTCTATTTCTATACTACTCTTCTCAAAGTAAGCTATAAAAACTGATAAGAATGGGGTGAAATACAAAGGAATATTCTGACTGAATTGATGTTGCCTCAGTTTTACTGCACAAGACCATTCTATTAGCAGGTAATCCATGGGAGAATATTTCTCAGTTTGTTATTTGATGGATGTTTGGTAATCGAATTTCTATTTCCAGAAAAAATGATTTTTTTTTTCTCTTTGGCAATTGGTTATCTATATTTCTTGTAATTCCTCAAAAAGCATATAAAGTAAAATGCCTTTTATACTTTTTATAACTCCTTTAACACAGGGCCAACATTTTCACATCATTCAGATCTATTTGTTCTTGAATATTTATCTATTTCTGTTCATGTCTTAATTTTATTTTTTTAGTTTCAAAACATTTCCATATGTTCTGATAACACAATTACACACACACACCCCCCGAGATCAGAAAGATACCCAATTCCGAAGAAATGATTGAGATCATTATTTTTAAACAATTATACCTTAACAAAAGGATTTGACCACTTACTGATGTATTTTAATTGGTTGCTGAAGATTTTGCTGGTAGTATTTTGTTAACATTACAATTACCAGTCCTTATGCTCTTAGGAATCAGTCATTCTTTGTACACTCCTTTTAATTAGTAAAAGTAAGTTGAAGCTAACGATAATTTTAAGCTTTTATTGTGGTTAGGGGAAATATGCTTCTGACAATAAAAAAAAATACTAGGAAATTTTCTTTAAAAAAATGTTTATTCAATTATTTTCATTGACCCAATACTTTCATTAATACACGTGATAATGAGAAGTCATATGAACAGAACAAACAGGCTTTTGTTTTTCATATCTCTCCCTTTGCAATCTAGATATTAGCACTATTTGAGTAGTATTAAAAGTCACACTGTGTCAAAAGGTAGGACTAAATAAAACAAAAGAATGCAGGAAAATTCTTACATTTAAACTGTAAATTTTTATATTATAAACAGGATAAATTGGACTAGAATTATTAAGTAATTGGTATGTCACTAAATTTAAAAATCGTAATTATAACTCTGAGAACCTATAATTTGGACACAGAAATAGCTATCAAATTTTCCCATTTTAAGCTTACAAGTGCCTTTGAAAGAGTTTTACAAAAGTAGCAAATATCAACAATCATAAAGCAGAGGTAATACTATATGTTTACCCACTATCAAGATCTATACTTATATCTGTCACAGCACAAAATTTCTAATGTCTCCCAATTTGTTTTTTCAACTCACAGAAAGGTTTCCTTTAAGACTGGTCGATTTCAGGCTCTTGTGTGCATTCACATTATCTCTAGGTTTGATAAATATGTAAACTATCCGCTAATGTGAAGCAGTCTTGCTCTGAGGCATGACTCAGAAATAAACTATTTCAGAGATTCCATGGGCTGCATTATGAGAAACAATGCACTTGTTTAGTTATTCTGCTAAATTTACCTGGAAATTATTTTATCACTACCTTATGAAAATTACATTTGTTACTTTTCCAATACCTTTTACAGACTCTTTTTTTCCCTGACATTAATCATACTTGTAAAATAGTGACATTCTTTACCTCATTTATTTATCTAGGCTTCTTTGCTGAATAACTTTTGATCATACATATGTGAGTCTGTTTCATTGATTTATATATCCTTTCATGATTAACACTCTCTCTTGATTGCTGTAGTTTTATCAAAAGTCTGAAATCAGAAAGCAGACTCTACCAACTATGGTTCTTTGAGTTTTTACCCCCAAGACTTTTGACGTGGATGGGTCCTTTGTACCACCTTGTAAATCTTAGAATCATCAAAATTTCTGTAAAAGAAAGCATATTAGGATTGTTACCGGAATAAAAGCCGGGAGACGGGGAGGGAGGCAGTGTTTGCTTGCACGTATCAAAGCAAAATGAGATGTGAACAAGGGTTCGCAGAAAAGAAATTAAAGGTTTATTTACGAACATGGCACCAAACCCAGAGACACAGGTGAGCTAGTGATCAAAGACCTGGTTCCCTGATGGCCTCAATGAGATAGATTATATAAGGGAGAATTCACTGGTAGCTAAGGGAGTTGGGATCATGGGCTCTACTGATTGGTCCAGGCTGATGGAGGAGACAGTTGATCATTGCATCAGGGCCTGCTGTCAGTCATGGAGTTGTTCTATCTGATTTCTAGGGGATGGGACTGGTAGGGTCATTCTGCCTTCATGGGTCTGAAGGAGCCGAACACAACTGAGTTCAAGCTGTTCTCTTTAGTTTGACTGAAGCTCTGTTTCTGTAGTCAACAGACCTGAGGCTTACTCAGACTGTCTGATGCTGATCTAAGGGCTTAATGATTAAGGGAGTAGTCATTATGTATAAAGGTGGAAGGATAAGGAAAGAAAAGAAGCAAGTGAGTAGGAAGCCAGTTTGGATCAAGAAGAAAGAAAAGAGGAAAAGTCATTTTTTGCATGCATTCATCCAAATGTGCAACAAATACTTATGAAGAACTTAACAAGTCCTCACAATTTTTGACCACCAAGGATTCAGCAGAAAGAGGATTCCACTGGCCTAATTCTTTCAGATATTGTCAAGCAGAGGTTACTCTAAAGAGACCTTAATTTTACAATATAATGATAGTTTCATTAAGTTATCTAAAAATTAGAAATATTTTCAGACAAGGTAATATAAAAACATTCCCCGGAATCCATGTATGAAGATCTAAGCAGTAAAGTTCAGGGTAGTCATTACAGAATTGGGTCGCTAATATTTACTACAATAGAATATTTTTTGTGTTGACTATGTACTGATTACCTCTATATTAAGAACACATGCATAATTAAGATAGTAAAAACTTATGATTTTATAAATCATTTTTTATGATTGAGATATTTTTTGTCAAATAGCTTCATGGGATGGAAACATAGTGCCCTGATATCTAAAAATAAACTCATAAATTCTGTATTCAGCCATAATTTATTCTGAATATGTTTATATAGCCATTAAATGTTTACTAAATTGTAGTTCCATTTCAAAATTGAATGTGTAATTTTATGTTCACTGAGAAAGAAGCTGACTAAAAGCTATATTTTCTTTGGCTCAGCTGGAACTAAACACTTAACATCCTTTATCAACTTTAAGAAATATATAAGAAAACAACACCTTTGTGAAATAAATTTATTAAAACACATACAAAAATTTATTATTTTTTTTTTGTTTATATAATGATTATTTTCATTATGAGGTGTAGTTATAGTGAATTGCTATCTATTCTGCGCACCACTGGAAAAAAAATTGTCCTCCATTCAAATGACATGGTTTACTTGTTCTTTTGGAATCTAGACTATTTTTCTGGTTCTTTGAGTTGCATATTAGCTTTCACCAGGATCACTAACACATGACTTGAAGCTGTCCTTTTTTGTCAATATGTATATAGACTTTGCATGCTTTTTAAAAATGGGGAAATTTTACCTGCTATTTAGAATAATAATAAAGTTCTGATTTACATGAGACCTATAATTAATAACAGTTCCCTTAAGATAAGGTCCAATATTTCACTAAGACTTTTGAGGCTTTTTATCCCTAAAATCCTTGATACTCTGGCCTCTCATCTTGTAGCTCCTCATTTTCTATGATAATCATCCTGCCACAATGAATATTGTTCTGTTACTCTGTTTCACAACTGTTAACTTTATCTCGAGTTTTTATTCTCTTTTATAACCATATCCTGTATACCCTAATAAGCAAAATAATACTCTTTGATGTCTTTTCTTTCAAGAGGTTGAATAGGTTTCTTTTCCTATGTGCTCCTGTAGCACTTAATATTTTGACCACCACAGCACTTATTTCATTACATTTGACAACCCAGAGAATGTTAAGTGTATATTTCCAGCTGCCCCATTAAACTGATAGTTTCCTGAAGTGAAACACTATTTTTAGTTGTGTGGGGTTTCCCTTCCCTAATTTGATACAGTTTCTAATATATATGTATATATATTACTGTATCAAATTATATATGTATATATATTAGATACACGTATATATTACTTACTTGTTAAATGACATAGTAAAAAACACTCTTAAATGTGAATGTTGGGTGTCTTGTTGCATAATTAAGAACCAGAATTGAGAAGTCATGGAGAAAAAGTGCAAATATGCTTAGTGAAAGTTTTACTCAGTTCGGTTATCTTAGATCTGGTCCCAGTTCACCTTTTCTTTTAATGTATATAATTGTCTTGTGATTTCTTTTGAAAATAATGCAGTAATATATTAGATTCTCTCATCCTATATATTCATAATAGAATAAAATTGTGTGCATGTTATCCTATGCTATTCAAAGCCTTGAATAAAAATGTATCTAAAGTTACTAGTTATCTCAAAATCTAGGAGTAGGGTGTGAGGTGAGGAGACCTAAATGTACACTAAAATTCATGTAGGGACCTATATATACTTATTGAGCATTTAAATATTATAGTTTGAAAATAACTAGAATAGAAATATATACACAAATTACAATTATGAGAAGGCAATCTTATTGTAAAGTAAGGAACAAAAAGCAAGATAATTGGAAAGGCAACAAAAGGAAAACAATATATTATAAATAAGAATATTAAAAGATTTAGGAATAAGAGCAAATATAAATTAATATAATTGGATTCAATAACCTATTAAAATATAAAGAATCATAACATGAGTTAAAGAACAACATTAGCTCTATGATATTGTTAAAAGATCGTGCAAGTGTAAAAGGCATAAACAGGTTGAGGACAGAGGGATACCTACTTAGTGAAATGCTACAAAAGTGGGAAGGTGAACACCTGATAAATATTAGCTCTAAGCCAACATTAAATGGGGAATGATATTTTATAATAACAATGGATATAATCTCTGAAGATTTAGGAGGCAGGAAATTTAATGAACAACAAAAAATACAAGTAGAAAATAAAAAGAGCCCGAGATTTGAAAGAAGCAGATATTTCATTATAATAATTTAGTACAATGATTAAATTGAAACTACAAACATTTCTAATGTTAAATGTTATAGTTCAATTTTGGTACATTAAAACATTACATATGCAGCTATTTTTTTTAATAGAGGGACATAATAGCATGGTGTTTCTAATACATTTTAAAGAAAAATGAAGAATAATATGGGTAAAAAACCTTTTTCATGAAGAGAAAAGCTTGTGAGTTTACTTATAAATGCCCAAATATATGACTCTGACTGTGGAAAATATATGGAATGCTCGGTATCAGTTAAAGTATTAGTATCTACAACAACTAAAATTTCATGGTGGTGATGTTTGGATGTACTTCTTTTTTATTTTATAAACTTGCAAAAGTTGGAGAATTAACAGAATTCTGGGTAATTCTTTCTTTTAAAAGGCATTCTTACCTCTCCTCTAAACATGTTAATGCTTTTATATATTTTATTACCTACATTGATGTATTAAAAAATTTGCATAAAGCTGAAAACTGATTTCTGAAACAATATGTTTCAGCATATGTAGTTGAAATTTAACTGTCCGTGTTTTAAAATAAGCAGTTATTTCTACTGGCAATTGTGGTAACTCTCATAACTGTTTTCAACTTTATTGTTGTACATCAAAAATAACATTGACCATGTAAATGACATAGTACAGCTTTGTGCCCTAAAACTTTATTTACAAAAACAAGCATTGAGCTGGTTTTGGCTCATGGACACTAGTTTGCTGTCCCCGCTTTAACCATTGTCTTAATTATTAGAGCTTTGGAGTACATTGTGATATCAGATATTGTTTGTACTCCAACTTGATCCTTTTTCAAAACTATTTTGGCTACTCAAGTCTTTTATTTATCCATATAAATTTTAGTATAAGTATGTCTATTCAAAGAATCTTCTTGAGGTTACATTAATCTAAAGATCACTTTGACTGGAATTAACATTATTACCTGGTGCCCTTCTTTCCTTTATTTACTTAAAGTTACAAGAAATTTTGGTAGATTCCATGTCTTATTTTAGGCAATTGTATACGATGTAAATATTCTTATTTATTCCTTTATCAATCCACATGCTTTAATTTTTTTCTTTATGTATTTGGTAGACTTTTCAGCATGATATTGGATAGGAATGGTGAGAACAAACATCCTCACCTTGCTACCAATCACAAGGGGAAAGCATTCACTCTTTATTAAGTATGACTTTGATATGAGTATTTTGTAAATGTTCTTATTAGTTTGAGGGAACATTTCTATATCTGGTTTACTGATAGTTCATCATTGAATCTTGAATGTTATCAAGTTTTTTTGGCATCTATTTATAAAATCATGTGATTTCTCTTATTTAGTTTATTAATACAGTATATTACATTGATTTACAAGTGTCTAACAAAACTAGCATTACCAAGATAAACCCCACTTGATTATGATATAATAATTTATGTTTTGCTGGATTTGACTTGGTAACATTTTGGTGAAGATTTTTATGCCTTTGTCCACATACACAAACATATATTATTTAGACATAAAAAAAAAAAATCCTGCCATTTGCAACAACATGGGTGAACTTTGAGAGAATTATGTTAAGTAGATTAAGTCAGACAGAAATGAATGCTGCTTAGTATCACTTATATGTGGAATCTTTAAAAAAAAAAAAAAAAAAGTTAAAGTAGAAAAGTGGCTGCCAGGGTCTGGGGAGTGGAGAAAATAGGGATTTATTGGCAAAGGGGTACAAACTTTTAGTTATTAGATGAATAAGGTCTGAGGATCTAATATATAACATAATGATTATGATTAATAACACTGTACTGTATAACTGAAATTTGCTAAGAGAGTAGAAATTAAATGTGCTCATCAAAAAAAAGTTAAACATATGATCTCATATGGGAATCTAAAAAATAACTCATAGAAACAGAACAGATTGGTAGTCGCTTGGAGTGGGGCATGAGAGGTAGGGGAAAGGGTCGATGGTGCTCAAAGGGTACAAACTTTTACTTATAAGATGAGTAAGTTTCAGAATGTACAGTCATGTTGCATAATGACATTTTGGTCAATGACTGACTGCATAGAAGATGGTGGTCCCATAAGATTATAACAAAACTGAAAAATAAAAATTCCTATCGTAGTGCCTAGTGAGGTCTTAGCCTTTATAAGGTCTTTGTGCAACACATTATACAAATACCATTATCTCGCAATTGCCTGCAATGCTCAGTACAATAATATGCTGTACAGGTTTATAGCTCAGGAGTTGTAAGGGAACATAATTTGTCACTCCAAAATATGTCTTTGGCATAAGGATTATTTTAGGTTGGTTACTTTTATGAAACAACCAACACAGTGAGAAGCTCTGAAAACCTAGAAGTTACCCTTTATAAAAGATATTTACATTTGTAAAGATGATCTCCCTTTGTAAGGTTGTCCCCCCACTTTATCTCTTATCTTTAGTAATTGTTATCTATGAAGAAGACAAAGACTTACATCTGCATAACAACCTTACCCTTGTTTACCATGCTTTCTCTGATAATCTCCTTTAACTGACTCTTCCCGCCCCAACATCTTTTTTTTTTTTTTTTTTTATCTTCAGCTGGAAGTTGGTATTTAAGGTGATATCTTAGCTTTTTTAAGCCTTTCACAACCAATTTGAGAAAGTTTCAGACGTTATTTCTTTAACTACTTTCTCTGTTTCAGTTCTCCTCTTCTTGGTCTTTTATGGCACGGATGTTAGACCTTTTGGTTGATTTCCTTGAGATTGTTCAATTTTCTACATTATTTTCTTTCCTGTTCAGTTTAGGTGATATATGCTGTTCTATCTTTACACTTTTTTCTTTGTCATCTCAATTCTACTTTTAAGACATTCCAGTAAAATTTTTATCTGTTATTGTATTTTTCATTTATATTTTCATTTATATTCATTTATATTAAATATTTATTTCATTGCTGAGAACGTCTCCATTAATTTCAAGAGTACTCACCTTTTCCTTTTCTTTATGGAGCATTTGCTGTAATAGTTGTTTTATAGTCTTTATCTTGTCTACGTAAGAATGTCCAAACCTATGGGAAAATTCTATAAGATTTTATTAGTTTATTTAAGCCAAACTGAAAACCTACCTGGAAGCAAGATCTCAAAAGACTAAGAAAATGCTCTAGAGAATGGCAGTTTTGCAGTTTGTTTTATGCATTTGGAATTAAAGGAGAGAATCTAAGAAAGATTACATGAAATCCATTGGTGGTAGATTAAGGAGGCAAAAGGGGGAAGTCTCTATAGGATAAAAAGTAAAATGGACAGATACATACTTCTTTTACATTGGTGGATACAGGACAGCTAACATTTAGCATTTATAGTAGATAGGGATAGTATAAGGGTAAAAAAAAAACCATGTGTCCCCTTAAGGGTGGTTACTCCTCTGAGGGGCCTGGAAAAGAGGATCACTCTAGCACTTCAAAGTTATGTTAACCTGTATGCACAAGCACAGTGCACAGGGCTTGCTTAAGGCAGAGATTAACCTTTCACTAAAGGAGTTGTAAGCCTGGGAGATAATTAGCCACCATGACTTGCCCAGTTAGAAATTCTAGATCAGAGCACTCTGAGGTTACTTTAGGTCACTAAGCTTGTCAGACTTACTACATAGATCTTTGTTTGGTCACAATCTTATAATTGCAGCTCTTGTGTCATCTCAGGTTGGTATTTTTTTTTTTTTTGTCTTTTCCCCTGAGAATTTTTTAAATTTCCTTATTTCTTTGTATATTGAATAACTTAGATTATATCCTAGATCTATCATTGTCTGCCCCCATGGGTATGCCACTCTGGTCCTGTCTGTAATTTAACCTCAGTCTATACTTGTTCTGATAGTCTTTGCTCTCTGAATTCACGTATGTGCAATTTGAAAGTTAACTGTGACTTCATACACAGATGCGATGGGTCCTTTTCTTCTTCCTTCTCTACATGAGCCTATCCTCACTCTGGTTTTCTAGTGTTCTCATTTCCATGTTCATTATTAAAAGTGGGAGTGTTAGCCTCTGCACTGTATTTCACAAGTCCCACAGATAGGCCCAACATGGGGCTAAATGATGAGAAAAGAGCCTGCAGGGCTGATTCAGCCACCACCACCATTGCTGCAGCTGCATCGAGGTGTAGTGTCACTATTGGATCTCACTTGTTATAGGGCAGAGTTAAACACTCCGTCCTGCATGAGCGGGTCTCAGTCATGTCAGTGAAGGGGGTTGTGAGTGCCACTGTTGTTGGTGATCAACTGCTATAAAATGGGGAGAGTCAAAAGACTCTTGAATTTCCTTTACCCAAATCCAAGTCCCTACAGAGCTTTTGAATCCTTATATTTTGTGGGACACAGGAGTCTGCCCACATGAAGGTAGAATTTTGGGTTTTGTTTTGTTTTTCCTAATTTCTTGCTTTCCATTTGAGCTTGTGGTATGGATGGGCAATTTTAGTGCTGTCCTGTTCTACGCATTTCACATTTATCTTTTTAATTAGGAAGTGTTCCTACTAAAACCTGGTTTAACACAAGTAACCTGTAGTTACATCCTCTGAATGATTCTATTTGGTGACCTTGGGGACCTTTCTACTTTTCTGATCCCATGGCAAATCCACATGCTAATAGTGGTTCAGGCAAGGGCGAATGGGGTGGGTGGGGAAGGAGGCAGCTCTTCTATGTCCTTAGTCTCTTGTCACAGCAGTAGGAAAAATAGGGACCATGATGGGAAAGTGATGAAACCCACTGACTATAGTGACAAAAGTATGTTGTGCATACTATAATGGTGCCATTTTAATACTTGATGAAGTGTAATGGACGTTTGCATTGTATATCTAGGAAATGTGGACATTTGTCAATTACTCTTCATTAGGTGGTGACATAATGTAAACTGTGCATAATAGGAAGATGATGGTATTATATATTGATTTTTCTTAACAGAAAATCCTCACGTGAAAATTCTATACTAAGTTCTTTAATTTAAATCCTGAGCATACTAAACTCCTTTTAAAAATATACAGTGTGTGTGTGTGTGTGTGTGTGTGTGTGTATACACATATATATACACATTTGTGAAATGTTAACATTTTCATAGCTAAGTTATATACTGTACTATGCTTGTATATAATTCATGATCTTGTTCTGTATTTGAATTGAAAGAGCTGTTTTAACTCCACTGGCTTATGTATGGTTTGTATGTATCATGCTCAAACATACTGCCTTTTAAAAATATTTATTTTTGCCTTCAAATGGTAAACATATTCTCCGAGATCTACCTTGGGATCTACCTAGAAGCTGACCTATTATTTGATATACACTGTAGTTTCCAGTTTTTGCACCCACAGAAATAATTTAGATCCATTCCCTGAAGCCCCAGTGATATGAGACAAATGTTTGACCTTTACTTTGTCCCTAAATAATGTCAAAGTATTGTTCCATACATAGCAATGGTAGGATTAGTACATCTACTGAGCTTTGCTGAAAGTGACATTTGGGGGAGAAATAAAACCTGTCGTATGGGCATGTTTGGCTTCACATTTAAACCAACTTTAGAATGAGAGCAACCTGTCACTTCCAGCAAAAATATTTTCCTAGGGATCATGATAGATGGGCAATCTGTTTCTAACACTACTCTTTTGTGACTTATACCTTACTTGTTAACTCTCTGGAACATATGTTTTCTTCGCACCAAAGAGATCAGTCTTAAATAGTATATAGCTTGGTGATACGCATTCTTGTTTATAAAGTTAGCTGCTAAAACCATTATTTTTGAGAAAGAGAAAAAACTGTTGGACAAAGATGAAATGCTTTAGGAATATCAGGCAACAAGTCATAAGTGAAATAAAGAGAACATACTAAGTTGTCACCCTCTAAAAACATTTAGTAAGAATGTAAGTCATAGTAATATTCCCCTGAAATGAGGTAATCTGGAGTTGGTTTGTGAAGGACCAAAACAGGAGAGCAGAGAGGCAGAAGGCAGAGATCTAGAGATAAACGACAATAATAAGCATCAGTTCAGCAAATTTTACTATATGTGACTAAGTAAGTAATTAAGAAATAACACTGAAGACATGGTTTCTTCTTCTATGGTGTAGGCATATACACTCTGGGTATTGTTCCTTTGGTAATAATATAATGCTTAACTATACTAAAAATAAATATTATGGGCAAGATTATGCATAAATAAAGTCTCAATTAACAGCACTAAACCTAATGCCATGGCAGGAGATAATCATCTGATTGTATAGGGGCTCCCTATATCCTCTCTGTTCTGGTTGCCAACTTTATTTTCTGATCAGTCAGTGAGGGCAGGAAGGGGCTACTTGAATCTTATGTCCCTAAATGCATAAGAATCTCTCTATGAATTAGTAAGTTTTAAACTGGACATAGTCAACATTTAAATAAAGAACTTTCTATATAAAATGCAGTTTGACTAGTTGATCCTAATATACCCTCCCCATATACTTTACAAAAATATAAGAATCCAAGGAAAGAAGAGAGCAGGAACACAAGTAGGAAAGAAAAGGAACTCACATCACCATAGAGCACAAAGGATAAAAACCCTAGCCTACTGTCTATCTCTGAAAGGAAGATCTACTAGCCATGAAACACTTGGAGCTGTGTTGTGAACACTGCCTATGATCTAACCATCTAATGGTGTTTTATGAAATAGAACTGATCTTCCTGTTTGAAATATATAAAAAAAGATAGCTCTGTCTTCACAGCAGCTGAGACCCTATGAACTTGTCTGAAGACCAGGCTGAGGCAGAAGAAGTGACCATCCCTGCACAGCTTAGGATCACTAGAGGAATGGCACTGGGAGGTACACACAGTCTGCTGCTCCGTTATTCTACAAGGAGGGGATTCGCCCAGGCCTGAGACCTCTGTGGCCACTGATCTAAGCCAAGGGCAGATGCCAGCATTGCAGAGTTCCCTCCTTGTCGAGGATAAGAGAAGTAATGGCTGCCCAGCACTGTGGGGCTTAAAGAATATATTGCCGAGCAAATTGGAGGATGTAAAATCTGTGAGTCTCAGAAACTCTTCTATAAATGATTTCCTACACAGCCCAGAGAACATTTGAGAAAGCAATTTAACATTCTTGATAGTATGTTGGAGACAGCATAGCCTCAAATTAAGAAGAATGGACAGCTAGACTGTGGCAGAAATATAGATATGACAAAGATGTGTGACTAAAACGATGTTAACATTGCGATAGCAGAATTAGAGTTTAGGGAGGATTCTGGGGCAGATGACTACTCTCTGGGAATTCTGGGGAATTGAATAGTGGTAGTTCAATTGAAAACAATCAGGGCTCTGTCATACTGTTTAGATTTATTTTTAGTCACAGTGTTCACTTTAAATTTAGCATAACATTAAAAAGTCTTCTAGGCTATAGGATTTATCTTGTTGAGTATGGTATTCTCAGTGCCAAGGACCATGCCTGGATATTGTAGGTGTCATAACTATCTGTTGAATTAATCAGCGGGTGATGGTTTTACACTAACAAAGTGGGACTGATCAGCCTGAGTACACCTATAATCCCAATACTTATTAATTATGTGACCTTGAGCAAGTGACCTCTTTATGCATCTGTTTTCTCATTGTAAAAGAGAGATTATAACAATATCTTCTAAGTACATTATAAGGTTTTTACAAAGATGAAACAGATAAGGCATTTATTCTAATGCCTAGTACAAATAAATGTACAATAAATGTTAGCAACCGTCATTGTATTAAAACAACAAAGGAAAATCAGGTGTAAAATTAAATGTGATTGAATGTTTCAATCAAAATAATAAAAGTAATTTCACCTACCTAGTAAAATGCTTAATTACATGGGTTTAGAAAAACAAAGCAACAATAGAAAATGGCAATAAAAAAAGGAAAGGAAAGATGCGATGATTTGGGAAAGTTCAGACTTCTCCTTTGTGAACTTAAATGCCAGGAGAAAAAGGGTCGATAAATCCAAGATTCAGAGGAGATGGTTGTGACTGGAATATTTAATTTCTAGGAAGATAGTCATAGGTGAAAATAAGAGGAAGGTGTTCTCTGATATGCTATACAATAAAAAAAAGTTATCCAATATTTGCAAATAGGCCAGTGATTACTGCGTGACCTTTTAACTGATTGCTGAACATAGTCTAGTGGGCCTTTCTGGAATTACATGATTAAGAGATTATGCAATAGTGCATATTTAACTGACTTGGTTCTTTTATAACTCTTTAGGAATAGAGACATCAGCCTGTAGAAAATTGATAGCAAAGCAAATGATTTCTGTCCAAACTAATGCAAATGACATTTTTTCAGTTGAGAATATCTCTAACTCAAATACTCATTTGAACCAATTTTAATATCTTACTGGTTCTCTTCTTAAATAAGCTTTGGCATGTGTCCCTTCATCAATTAACCTTAGACCACATATTTATATTTGTAGTAAGGTCACACTTTAAACTTTTTGAAAATTATGCTTTATCCAAGCAATTTGAAATATTTTGAAGCAATGCTTCTTGTGTATAGTAATTCTAAAGAATCTTATCATTTCTTATTACCCTTAGAATTTTATCGTAAACATGACTTTTATTATAAACATGGCTTTTCATGATCTGGTCTTGACTTAACTCTTCATCTCCTACTACTCCTTGCCTTGTTTCTAACATCCCAGATATATTGACCAGAAAATACTTTCTTATTTCTGTGTATTTTCACATGCCAGTACTGTCCACCCAATACCATCTACCCTTACCATGATGCACAGAAACATATCACCCTTATCCTGAGCACCTCATAACTTATCCTTCAGGTCTCAGCTCCTGCTTCTCCAGGAGCCTTTTCTCATTCTTCTGAATTTGTGTCCCTATAGTTTAGCTATAGTCATCTTTCTCTTTATGGCAGTTACCATATTGTATTATAACTGTGTGTTCCTTCCCCGTGAACTATATATGCTCCTGAAAATCAACAACTATTATTGATTGTATTCATTATGGTATTCCTAGGTTTATTAGTTACCTATTGTTGCATAACAAATTACCATAAAGTTAGCAACTTAAATAAAGACATTTATTACCTCAAGGGTTCTGTTGATCAAGAATCTGAGCACAGGTTAGATAAGTCCTCTATTCAGGGTCTCTCACATAGTTGAAGTTAAGATGTCAGTGAGGATTGGAGTCTCACTAAAAGCTAAAATGGGGAAGGATCAGCTTCCAAGCTCACATAATTGTTGGCCGAATCCAGTTGCTCATTCTCTACCTGTAGGCCACCCTCAGATTCTTGCCAGGTGAGTTTGTCTTAAATGACTGCTTGCTTCATCAAAGTGCTCAAACTGAGAAGAAAATGTGGAAGTTAGTCTCAAGTAACCTAATCATGTTAGTGACATCTCACCATCTTTGCCCTATGCTGTTGGTTAGAAGACAGTTTCAGGTGTATCCACACTCAAGGGAAAGAATTTACACAAGGTATTGATCATCGTGGCTACCTTAGAGTCTGCTCACCACAGTAAGGCCTGGCACTGTGCTGTCACATGGCAGGTACTGAAATAATAGCTGAAAACGAATAATTTACTCAGTGAATGGATAATTTATGTGGCAATTACCTTGCAGAAATATACAGTAAATCCCTTCCTTTGAGCATAAGATAATATAGATCAATTTGTTTTACTTAGTCATGATTTTCTCTCTGACTGGATTCCTTTACTTTCTTATTCATTATTTATTAGTTTTCAAAATATTTTTTAAAGACATGGTCAGTTTAGCTAAAAAGTAGGAATATGAGAAAAAGGCAAAAAATAAAAATAAATTAATTTGGTTAAAATACACATGCATGCTATGTGTTTTTCTAATATTTTGAATCTGCATTGTAAGTAGACCACATATCCAGAGCAATGTAAGCATTGCCATAGCTGTGCAGAATGTCCTATTTAAATGATTTTATCACAGATTTTCTTCAGCCTCTTGAATTATAGCTTTAATGGTTCACAATAAAACTGTTTCGTGTAGTGAAATAGATTTCATTGACTTTTATAACAGGAAACAATTTTGACTTCCAATGAAAAAAAGAAGTGAAATAAGATAATATCATCCTTATAAATTGTCTAAGCAGAAAGACAGAATTGGGAGTAATTCTATAGTAAAAGAGAACATTATTAAATTGTTTTCCTCCTTATTTCTCCTATCAGACATCTAAACATTTCTTTCATCCATGATTTTGGAGTCCTCTAAAATAACAGATGAAAAGCCACACTAAGCTGAAGAGGTGGTTACATAGATACACTTAATGATCCTTGTGATATATACAGTGCATAATACTACAGGACAGTATTCTTGGAGCATGCAATCACTGTTTTCAAGGATAAATAAACTCTTTTTAAAAGTGTATTGTAAATGGGTTAATGTCTGCAAAGGTTAAAAACATCAAATTCTGAAATATCATGACCTGACATTAATGACCCAATAATAGGTTGACATTTTAAATTCTTTTTTGGGGCTAATAGCCCACCATATGCAAAGATCAGCTTCTGTGTTCAGCTGCTTATCTCAAAGGAAAAAATATGAGTAATAATAGTACAAGGGAGGTTAATAACAGGTACAAGCCTAGCATAGCTTTTATCAGTTCGTTTGGAAAATGAACTGAGAATTGCTGTCAACTTGATTGGGAAGGAGAAAGGGAAAATGGATCCATATGGGAGGCATCGTTCAGCTTCCAGTGTGTATGTGAAGGTTGTTTGCAAGGTTACCTGGGCTGATGCAACATAAAGCTGAAATTTGCATGTCAAAGCTTTGTTCCTTTTGTAACATACTGCCACACAAATCATTGGCCCTGGGGTTTAAATTTCACAGATGTCTAAGCTCATTTAAAAATTAAAGTACAATAATTTGTGATCCACAGTGCACCTAATCATTCTGATTTTTTAGAGTGTTTTGTTTTGCCATTGCACTTTGGTCTTACCATCTAAAATTCTAATTTTTTTATAAACTTTCTCTATTTTCCTTTGAAAGCTAATGTATTCTTTGACAAGAAAATTCTTCTTTGTGGCCATCGTATCATTACACTTAAAAGATTAAAAAATATGTATTCATATTTAAAATAATGACCAAAAATAGCAATAAAGCTGACCATTCCATTTTCCTGGGCTCCTGGAAAAATAAAAACACAACTTATGGGTGCTAGTTCTCTGTCTTTGCTACTGATTATTTAGCTATCTTCCAGTTTTCAGAACACTTTACAAAGAATGTTTGCACTGCCTTTTGCTCTGTGAGTTATTTCACCAGAATTAATGGCTTTACATTACTAGAAAATATCCTAAAATGCAATGTTCCAATAGACTTATAATGACTCACTATAGATTTTATTTATTAACATTGCTATAAATTAACATCTTTTCTCAGTAGAATTGAAAGCATTACATGTTAAAATTTTAGAATAAAGTTCAGAGAAAATAATTATATATTAAAAGCAAGTAGAATGTTACTCATTCAGACTACACACACACACACACACACACACACACATACACATACACATATATTTATGTATGATACTTTAGTACGAAGTATGAAAATATGAAGAGTAAACTTTTTTTTCACTTTACTCTAAATCTTTAAGAGATGCTAAAGCAACATTTTGGTGCTTACAACATTGAGATTAGTCCCAATTATGCTTGGTTGATTCAATGTTTCAATTTTTGTCCTTTTTCCTTATTGTTGTTATTATTAAATAAGAAACCTTTGTTTCATATTTTTAAAAACTATAGATTTTTTTCATGAGTGTAGAGAACAGACATGCACCATGGGTCTGGAAACACTTAACAGCTTGAGTGTCCTTGGGCAATGGAAAAGAAGGCAAATCAACAATTTCTCTGCGATCTTATGGAGGAAATACAGAAATTAATCTAAAAGTATGTCAAAGTTGAAATCAGTCATTATGCGTGCGTGTGTGTGTGTGTGTGTGTGTGTGTGTGTGTGTAAAGTAATAAATCAATTAGAATTATTTCATTAAATGCAATTGTGTTTCTGTTTATTGATTAATTATAACTGTGGGTTATAGTCAAGGTTGGTTAAAGATTAGGATGGCATATGGCTAGTGAAAGGGCAAGTGTCTACATCAGTTTTTATTTTGTCCAGATGTTGAAAATACCTTGTCAAGTTTCAGAAAACATGTAAATTAATGAACTGACTCTCTCCTGTTGCCAGTAAGATGTCCAATAGAAAGAGCACTTTGAGAATACATTAAAATTCAATGCTTTTTTTTTTTTAACCTTTTGCAGTTTATATTAGCTACTGTTAAATAAAATGGTCAAGAATTTTTATGTTCCAAAACACGTTCAAAATTTTGATTACAAAACTGGCATTGCAGAGAACTTGTCTCTTTCTCTATAACATGGAAAGAAGTATTCAATCAATAGATAGTCCATGAATATCTGTTATATCAAGTATAAAGATATGTAGAGAATAAGATCTGACCCCCTGGTTTGATGGTATTTAGACGCTAGAGAAAAATTAAGTTTGTATTTTAGTACAGTGTCTAAATGCTATTTGATTAAGACTAAAAACATGTAAACAGATGGATGCCAGATAAAAATGATGAAAACTTTTTATTTGAGAGAGAAACTGGAATTTTAGGGTACATCTTCTGGAGTTAGTCAAAGTCCTAGTGCTGTCAAAAAAATATTTGACAAATGCAAATATTATCTTTGCATTCCGGGGATAAATTCTGCTTGATCATAGTGTATAATCCATTACTGTGCCTTTGTGAATGTTTTTTTAAATATTTTGTTGAGTATGTTATTTTGTCTATATTCATAAGAAACATCGAGTTGTAGTTTTCTTATGCTACATTTGTCTCACTTTGATATCAGTGTAATTCTGACCTTATAGAAAATTTTAAGAGTTATTTCCTTTCTTCTATGCTTTTGGAAGTGTTTATGAATAGAATGGGTTTAATTTAAAAATTTGGTAGAATTCAGTAATGAAAATATCTTGTCCTGAGCTCTCGGTAGGTTTTGTCTTATTGGTTCAATTTTTTTACTTATTACGGATCTACCGAGATTGTCTGTTTTTTTTTTTTTAATCTGGAGAAAGTGTTGGTGATTTGTTTCTAAGAATTTACCCATTTTATTTAGATTATCTAATTATCTACAATTGTTCATAGTATGCTCTTATAATGCTTGTAATTTCTGTAAGTTTAGTAATAATGTCTTATTTTAATCATATCTTTTTTAGTCTAATGGTTATTTTTGATCTTTTCAAAGAACCAATATTGATTTTGTATATATTCTCTATTTTTCTATTACGTTTTATTTATCTCTTTTTAAATTTTATTTGCTTCTTTCTGCCCACTCTGAGTTTAGGGGTTTAGTTTTTAGTTTTTTGGTTTTTTTTTTTCTCTCCTAGTTTCTTAAGGTGTAAAGTTAGATTGTTGTTTTGAGGTCCTTTTTAATGTAGGCATTTATAAACGTGGGTTTCCCTTTGAGCACTTCTTTTGCTGCATCCATAAATTTTAGTATGTCGTGTTTCTATTTTCATTGATCTTAATGTATTTTCTAGTTTTCCTAGTTTCTTCTTTGACCTTGTTATGGGCTAAGGTGTGTTCTCCTTCAAATCCATATGCCGAAGTCCTGAACACCAGGACTTTAGAATGTTGTTATATTCAGAGAGGCAATTTTGCTATATTTGGAGAGGTAATTAAGAATGTTACTATATTTGGAGAGGTAATTAAGGTAAAATAAGGTCATTTGGGTGATTGCTATTCTAACATGACTGGTGTCCTTTTAAGAAGACAAACACAGAGAGAAGACCATACAAAGACAAAAGATGGCCTTTAAAAGGCAAAGAGGCCATGGAAAGAAACTAATCCTGTTATCTAGATCTTGGACTTCTAGCCTCTAAAAATGTGAAAAAATACAGTCATTTTTTAAGTCCCCCAGTCTGAGATACGTTATTATGGTAGCACTCATACCTAATACAGACCTATTATCTCTTTAATTTCCAAATATCTGTGAATTTTCCAGTTTTCTTTCCATTATTGCTTCACTTCATTGTGATCAGAGAACATACTTTGTATAATTTAAATTTTTAAAAAATCTATTGAGAATTGTTGTGTGGCCTGAGATGTGGTCTGTCCTGGATAATGTTCCATGTACACTTGAGAAGAATGTGTATGTATTCTGTTATCATTTTATTGATGTTTCATATGTGCCAGTTAAGTTTAGTTTTTGTTTTTTTTTTCAATAGTGTTTTCAAGCCCTTTATTTCCTTGCTGCTCTTCTGTCTAATAGTTCTATCCATTATTGAAAATGGTATATAGAAATCTTCAATTATTGTAGAACTGTCTGTTTCTTTCCATTTTATGCGTACATGCCTCATATAGATTAAGGCTCTGCTGTTTGCTGTGTATATGTTTGTAATTTTTGTCTCCTTGATGAGTAAGTACTTTAAATATAACATCCCCTGCCTTCTCAACTCCATAGTTTCTAATGAGCAATTGGTTGTTAATATTATTACAGGTCCTTTGCACATGGAGAGTCACTTCTTTCTTGCCGTTTTCAAGATTTTCTCTTTGTATTTGGCTTTTGAAAATTGAGTTATAATATCTTTCAGTGTGGATTTCTTTGACTTTATCTTGCTTGTAGCATGTTGAGCTTCTCTGATGCATTGGTTCGTATCTTTCATTACATTTGGGAAGTTTTCAGCCATTAGTTCTTCAAATATAATTTTTTTTAAAGTAACACAGAAACGAAGGTCACGATGGTATGAATTAGTACTATGAAAATATTTTATTTCTTTACCACATATACTACAATATGTTTGTTAATAATAACTCTAATATCAACAACAATAACCTCTTACTGTATATGAGAAGTAATGTTAATTACCTTTCACAGATTATCTTAAATAATAATCATACTAATCAATGGTTAAGCATGCTAATCATCAATGATGATTAGCATGCTATAACCATTAGCTTTTCTTATTATAAATTTTATCCACTTAACATAGTAAATATGCTGATATCAAAAGCATCACCCTCCTCATTTTTTTCATAGTGCTAATAGAAAAAAAAAACCAAAAAACAGTATAACGGACTCTTCTGCATGGTTTTTTTTTTTGAGAGATTATGAGGTGTCTAAGATTTCCTAAAAGACTTCTCAAACCTTCTCGATTATCCACTCTAAAAAAATTATTTTCAATTTTGTTTCTGCAAGCCTTGTTTCTTTTAAATTGTTGTAGAAGTTTAGCAGGAAATGGAAGCTAGATAAAAACTTACATACACTTTTGTACATACATATTATATGATATAGAATTTTATTAAGTTCTTCTTAAAATGGCAATTAGAGTATATGTGTCTGATAGTATTATGAAATGTAAAAAGTATTATACGATTTTAAGGTAATATTAATTTTGAAGTGTGTATGTGAAACTTTTATCAAGTTAAGTATATATATATTTAGTAACTGATAATTGATTATGCAGCATATGTTTGGCCATTGCTATAAAAATGTAGGCAATACACCTTGGCGAGCAATCTAAGCCTGTGTTGTAACTGATTTCTATGAGAAAATGGATTTGACTTACATTATATTTGACTCATAACACTTTTCATGATGTCAGTCATGATCGATGTGAGAAATACCTTTACTTTGCATACTTGATGATTAAAATAAATTTTAGCAAATTTTTTTTTTAATATAGATTAAATAAACTCGGGGTCTGAAATTAAAAGTCTCTTAATTTAATCCACAATTAGAGACAATTTCATATGATTTTGTCTTCCCGTGTTTTAAGTCAAGTTACAAAACTGTAAAGAGTATTTTTAATGAAAATACAAGTTTGGGATATATGTGATGTATTTCACTCCAAATCTTAAAATGCTCTACAGTATTTTTTCTTTGTTCCACAGCTTACAAAAAAATCTTTATAAATATCTATTTTAACAGTCATAGTTCAGAGCTTCAAAGCATGCCATATGATAAACCATGGGTTATCTTAATGAATTTCTGGAGTAAAAATCTTTTGACAGCAAATGATATACTTAGGAGCAAGCCTGTGTAGTTCATTAAATATTCAGAGAAAGGTGAAACACTAGGGTGATTATCCAGACTTCCAAAAGAGGAGTGACTATGAATAATGACTGTAATTAACATTCAAATTTATAAGTGTCAGTTTCCAATACTAACAATTCCTTTTAAATGAAAGTACTACAATCTCTGAGAATAATCTTACCAATTGTAGCATATTCCTGTTAAAAATGCTTTTTATATAGATGGGGTAAAAACAATACTATATTTAATAAATAGCATAAATTTGTATAAAGTGGAAGTTTTTTTTTCCAATGAAAATTACTATTCTTTAAAAATTCAAGTGATCATTTGTGTTTCCATGATTTTATCTTACGTATCTAAAATTATGTGCACATTTAACTTGCTAAGAAATCATTAATAATTGTTTTAAGTTGGGTTTTATTGGAGACTGAGTCTGTAAGTATTGCATAAATAGTAGAAACTTCTAAACTGTACTGTATAATTATGTTGTACCATTTGTATGATATGCAAATTATATAGTAAGCCTGAGGCTTGAGAAAAAGGTTTGTGAGATTGACGTTCTGTTTAGGAGTGTTCCTCACTTAATTTGCCCACCCTGGAACCAGATTTTATAGTGTAATAACATTTGTAACAATACTAGGAAGGTGTGTACTGTTTTGTTTTTAAATCAAACTTTTTCTGAAAAAACTTGATAAATCCCTCACAAAGAAATGAAACTACGTTCATTCGAGTTGCAACCACAGAAAGCCGAAATTCCTTATTCTTTTCCGAAGGCAGGTTTTGTGGAAGTATACTTCCCGCTTACAGAGTACTGCAGAGTAATGGATGTCATCCCAGAATGTTGTTTTGAGGAGATACAAGACAATAGTGGGGAAATTAGACCATGTACAAAGAGCAATGTGTTTCCTAAAGACCTATGCCCGAAACACTTTTCACCAGTTTCTGATTTTCCTAAAGTCCTCTAGAGAGTCTGGATTCTCTATTCTATATTCCACTTCACTGTTTAATACCTAAAGTTAGTGTTTTTCAAACTTTAGCTGCAATAGAATCACCCAGAGGATCTGCTATTTTCAGATAAGATTTGAGAATTTAAGCATCAGCAAAGGTAGTGAGATCCTAATATAAAGATCTTGGTCTTCTTCACTGGAATTCTTAAAAGACAGATTCTTGGCTAGTAGGGTTGCCATTATAGTTTCAGTAGCAATGAAGACAGAATCTGCTGTTCTCCTTTTGAAGCAAGAGTGACCTAGTAGTGCATAGTATAAGAAAAGGGAGAGAGTACACTGAAAACATGCCACTTAATGGAATCATCTTGTCTAGAAATAAAACCTCCCTTAATTTTTAGTCTATAGAAAATGTTGGAACTCAGGAAAATATGGATGCTTTTGTAGATACCAACATGAATATTTATTCCTGATGACTTCAATTTTCTCAAAGTGGTAGGTCATGTAATAATCTTCTAGACAGAAGTCAAGAGTGGGCCAAAGTCTTGGATAGATGGATGCCTTAGAATCCCTATTGTTCAGAATGGTATGTCTTATGCCAAGACATTTAAAAATATTTCCGAGAGTCTAGTTAAATTTGCAAATTATATTGAGTTGTAGATAGGCACTAAAATACATTAAAATATGGTTGCAAGAAATTGTCTAAAAGTTAAAGAACTTGATTTCTTATAAAATACTGATTCTCCACTTCCTAGTTTTCTGACCTAGTACATGTTGCTTAACCTATTCATGACTTCCAAAGTGAGCATAATGCATTAATTATTCCAAATAGTTTTAAGGATTATATGTTTAAAATGGCTACAACTTTAAAGGTTGTATAGTTATATATGAGTCTAAAATGTTTTTACTTTTATTAATGATGCGATTATAGTTTAAATTTATTTATTTTAACTGACTCTTAACACAGTTGAATTTATATCGTGTAGTGGAAAAGATTTATCATGTATATGTGCCTATATATATGAAGTTGTAAATACATCTATGGTTTTATAGTTATATAATTACACAGATATACATGTTATATATTTAAATCTAAATTATAGATACATTCTAGTATATATCTGTGTATGTAGATATATATGAATAAATATGAATTTTAGCCACTGGAAGATAGTATTCCATACATTGGTCTTTCATTTAAAATACTGTAAGTATAATAGTAATATTAATTTCTGTACTTTAATTAATGTTACATTTAATATTTTTTTCCATTATGTTATTTGAGGACAGGCAAAATAATGCCCATAGGCAAAAGAATAAAATACCACAATTGTTGACATAGATTTTTTGAGTATCATCTATGCACATGAATTAAATATTCTCAGTATAATTACTAAGGTGGAAATTGTGAAATTAAATGGTGCCCTCGGACATAACCCAAATGCAAACCTCATTTTGTTACAGTAGTTTGCTTTAAAGGAAGAAGGTAGCGAACCAAAAATAAAAAAAAAAAATCACTTTTTAAATTGAGTATTGTATTTATTTTCATTCTTCCTAACTTCTCTGTCCATTTCTTCAGAAATGATTAATCTATTAAGTTTTATCTTGATTATATTAACATCTGTCACTTTTTTTGGTAGATAAGAACAGTTAGTAAATTATCTTGTCAGCATTTTCTGATATTTGTCCAACTGCATATTTATGCTATATAACATCACCCAGACTATTACCTCTTTATTTATTTTTTAGTTCAAAGTATCTTGATTCCCTGGAGAATTACTCACAGCCATTTGTCAGAACCATTCGCTATCTCCTTAAGATCTCAGTCTCATCTCTGAATTTTCTCTCTTGCAGTAAAACCCTCTCTCCTTTATTCTAATGGAAGATCAAACTAGTGAAAAGAAAGCTCTTTAGTACTATCTCTGTACCAATTCTTTTGCTTTTTCCATTTTCAAAATCATCATTCTTGTTATCCAAAATTACTTTCATTTACGATCTAGAATATATTTTTATCTTTTTACTCTTGCTACAAATTTCTCTATTTTCTCTTTTTTCCCTTCTAGTAGTATTTTTCTTTCCTCTGGTTCCTTTACTACAGTTTTGAAGCATACAGATATTAGAATAGGTCTCAGGGAGCGATGGGATCAAGCAATCCAGTACAGAGCTGTGAGGGTTGGGGGCCAATAGTGGCTGGGATCGTGTTTGGTCCTTCTCGCCAATGAAGACAGAAGTATCATGGCAGAGTCTCAGTGATAGTACAAAGGATACTTGAGCATTGTATTTGTTAGAGAAGTTAAGTCAGTATAATCAATAAGGTGTGATGTTCAGAAGTTAAAAGCAAGTGCAGAATATCTTGTTCTGAAATAGTCCAAAGTCTAAGAATTCAAACAGGCAGGGTGGAAATTAGCAAATGTTAGGATTCCAAACAGAGAGCTCAGCACTTGCAGAATGTTGGAATTAATGTTAAAAATTTAAGAAACATGAATCTAATTGGCCAGGTAGATTTGCCATCAGGAAGACGGACCATCAGAGACAATAAGGGAGGAGGTTATGAAAAAAAGATTAGTTCACTGGTGACGGACCAGACGGTGGCTATCAAGGATTCAGTACTGACCAGGCAACATTGTTCAAGCACAAACCAAGAACAGCTGGCCATTCAGAATGTGAAGCCATTCCAGAGCCATTATGCACAAAGAATCAGAACCCAGAAAACAAGTTATTAGGAACTGATAGATATCCACAGAGTGGTTGATCTATTATTTCATTCATTTATGCAACAGAGTTGTTTACTTTGTGTTAGACCCTGCAATAGTCCTCGGGCCACAAAAGTGAGTGAGAGCAGGTCCTCAGCCTCAATTATATACAGACTAGGGGGTGGACACGTAAGTATATAACTTCACAACAGTGAAAAAGTGCTAATAGAAGACTGTAAACATACTAAGGTAGCTCCTATATGTGATGTACTTCTTTTAGCTCCTGCCTATGTTCTGTTCTATTGCTCTTGTAGTATGGTGAATAAACATCAGGTAAGAGTAACTTTTCTAGCCTCCTGATGACTGTAGACCTTGAACCCCAGATCTTATAGGATTCACTCCTGTCCCAGATATAGAGCTCTTCAGAAATTTAATGCAAAGGGTTGACATGACCATTTACTTTCAATTTATATTGTGTCTTGGAACCTAATTTTTGGGAGGTAATAAATAGGTATTTTATCATCTTTATGGTAATTCTAGTTATTATATATTGTGAAGAGAATTAGCATCTACACATTCTTTCTTTGGTTAGATGAAATTGTTTTAAATAATCTTTCAAATATGTATATTAAATGTGCCTATTTAAGTTTATAATTTTTTAAACTTGTTAATGATATTCTTTTAAGTACATTATTTAAAAATATTATAAATTTGTATTATCACCATGTATAATTGCAACATTTATTTATTTGTCTTTAGATTTGGATATATTTTTCCATCTGATCTTACACTGAAATGAGTATAGTAAAATTGATTGTGAGATAGTCCTCGTGATCTCAGAAATTCATTTCTCAAGCTGAACTCTCTTAAACAGTTTAAAACCAGTCCCTAAAAAGAATATATCCATAATCATTATCTCAAATGAATATATCTAAATGGAATTTATTTTCTAAACAGATTGTTTTTCAAAGATCTTTAAAAAACTATTGTGCTAAGCGATGTAATTATTAGAATAACTTTGTATTGCCAATATCCAACTATTCATAACAAAGAAATACCCTTGTCATCTGTATCAGCCATCAAAGCTACATTCAATTAAACACAAGGCAAAAATGTATCACCATCTTTTCAAAATAACAAAATTGTTTGAGTCTAAAAATATGTTCAAGAGAAAAGTAGGAATTATTAAATTTTTTGCACAACAGATGTGTCCAATTAACCTATATGTTTTTTAAAAGAGTATATAGAAATATGTAGAATGTGAGTATCAAATCCCAAATACCTAATATGACATTTAGACAGTCAACAAAACTGTGTTTTAGTATACATTGAAAGGGAAGAAATCTGTCCCTCAGGCTTTTATCTTCAGCACATGGCCTTGACTGAATAAACTTGTTAGTTCAAATTATTTCCTTTGCACTGAGTTATCATATAAATACTATAGGCAAGAAACTACGTGGTCAAAAATTTTAAATTGCCTTTCACTTCAAAGAACTTCATGAAAGAATATCATTCCAAAGCAAGTATTTTACATCTGTCATTTAAATTTTTTTATAGTCACACTTTTTCTAATATATATTTTACTTTTCTTTGCAATTAGTTCTTAAGCAGCTATTGTTTTGGGGACTCTGATATAGTTGACTATATTTGATAGAAATCCAAGAATATCTTAAATTTGGTTCCCAAATCTTCAGATTACAAGTCCACAGATTACTTGTCCTGCCATATATTGTCTTGCCTCTAGTGTCAGTGAGGGATTCAGGAGAATAGCGTTTAAGGGTGCCAGAGCGTCACCAGAATAGAATATCACCCAAGAAGGGCAAAGTAAAATGTTTTAAAGGAGGATACTTTCAGTTGTTTCAAGTAATACAGAGAGATGAGAAAATGTGTGGACAGAAAAGAGCACAAATGTACTGGCCTCATCCATTGAGTCTAACTGTGACTTTTAACTTGTTTCAATCAAGTAGTGAAATGGGGAACTGGATTTCAAAATGCTATAGAGTAAGTGAGCGGTAAGAAATTAAATGAAGTGTGACTAGACCAATGTTTTTCAAAGCTATGGACCTTTTTTCTCAAAAGTAGAAGTCCATTTTTTAAAAAATGAAATTCTGTGTGAACTCCTGAAACTGCATAGAAGTGGAATTTTAATCCTCCCCTCCTTCCTGGATGTCTAACTCAGTTTGCGTAATAAAGACAGACCATTCCCTTCAGATGTCTAACTTGGCAAGAAGGGAAAGAAATAGGAGAAAAAGAAGCACGAAGGAGGGACACAGTAAACTGCTGAACTGGAAAGAACAGAAGAATTGAAAGGATCCTCAGATGAGAAAGTCAAGAGATAGCTTCATGTGAGAGGTGGCTTAATGGAGACTCTACTGAAGCCAGATGTGTCCTCCTCACGTCTCTTGAAACTAACCCTGCCCATTCTCTGCTCTCAATTCCTGATCTAAACATAAAGCATGTGGTGTATGGTGGCTGCAGAGGACCTTACCTTTGACATCAGATCTTTTTTTTAAAATTTTAATTTCACCTTTAGCCTACTGCATTGTTATTCCAAATTTGAGCTCAATTGTTCAGAGTCTCTGAGATCAATTTAGAGGAGCATAGCACAGTTTTCTTTGGACAGAAATTTTACGGTAGAGAGCAAGAGCCAAAGTCAGTGAAAGAGGAATCACAGGATATTGAAAATGTCTGCTATTTAGCCATTCTGCCTCATTTAAAAATTTAACTTTTCATAGAAAGATAAAATTTAGCATGTCCTCAGATCCTTAGACTATTTTTAAGATGTGACATACATGCTGAAAAGTAAAAGTTTAAGAAATTTTTCTTTTTAAACACATATTTTCTATGCTTATACTCAGAATCTTATGTTATCCATATATATTTTTTCTTTATCCTGAAGTTTGCTATTCTTCAGAGATTTAGACATTTTGGTCTTAGCCCCAAAAATCTTTTCCTTAGACTGAATCTTGTGTAAAACTAAAGTTGAGAACCTCCCCTGAGAACTTAGCCAGGTAGGTTTGGGGATGAGGGAGGTAAAAATAGGAAACACCTAAAGAATACACAAACAGAAAACCTAAAATAATATCCCCAAATAATATAGATCCATATTACAGATAAGGAAATAGGACAGTAAGAGGTTAAATAACTTACTTCATTTCTCTCCCATCTAGAGATAAATATTTCATCAAGTTTAAGTCTTCAGTGTGTAGGGG
Source organism: Pteropus medius (assembly GCF_902729225.1). Lineage (NCBI taxonomy): Eukaryota > Metazoa > Chordata > Mammalia > Chiroptera > Pteropodidae > Pteropus > Pteropus medius. Next base: position 5,105,647 of record NW_024340848.1, read on the forward strand.
ACTACATTCTTAATTGTCAGGCAGAGTGACAGCTGAAGATTTACATTATTAAATCTCTTTTTCCAATCAAACATGTTAATATAGATCAAGGTAATTTTTCAAGGTAATCAGTGGGTGGTCCAAAAAGTACAGTGAGGTACCTAAAATCATAGTCTGTGAAATCAGCAAAACCTATTTTCAATGCCTTGGGTTTCATTATTAATTTTTCAAACTAGAGCAAAATAATTTAATATTTCAAACTTTTTTTTGTCTATATAGTGAATATAAAACTCAGAGTTTGTCAGACTTAAATAATTAACATAAGGAAAGTGCTTGCACTGTGCCTGTTACTTGGAATGTTCAACAAATATTACAATTACTATAATCATGAAAGGTGGCAAAGCCATGCTTAGGAATGGCATTTTGTTTTTGTTTCGGTATATGAATGGTAAGTGTCAAATATATTAAACCGATTCTTCACCATCCATTAGTTTACATTTATTAAGCATTTTTCTGTAGAACTCCAAGTACATGACAGCAGTGTCTGTGTTCTCAGGTACTTTGTTCCTGTTGGGAAAATAAAATACTATATGTCAACAATGAAAGAAGATTCTGCACAGTGTATGTGAATGGAACAGAATATCTTTACAAATTGAGATTGAAGATCTGTAAGAACTAAATAAGGTTTTCTGACAGGGCATGGCCATTTTATATTTAGTTATCTTTTCTATTCCTTGTGTAGATGGTTTATTCAATTTCATAAAGATTTGGAAAAAGAGATTCAGTAGGAGCTTCTGGTATTGACTTAGGGTAGGGTTCTTAAGTTTCTTTTAAATAATCCTATATCCTTTTCTGCATTTCTTCTTTCTTAGCACAAAGCAAATTATGGTTCAATTGATTTTCTGTCTGCTTAATAAATATTGATATATTGGATGCATTCGAGCATGGCCATGCATGATCCATCTTTAAAGTTAGAGTCATTATGCAGGGAGGTTGCAATTTATTTATTTCTCATTCATTCTCTCATCTTTTGAGAGGAATCATTATGCAAATATTGAACACTTTCATGACATAAACAAAACTACTAGTTTTTTAATAGCTGTTGAGAACAAGATAGCATCCAAGCAGAATGGAGAGAATACAGACAGACCCAGGTGTACACATTATACAAGTATATTTTCTTTACATAATAAAAAAAGGTAATTGAAGGTAAAATGTGTAATTTTCTGATGGTAAGAGCTGCAGTATACTGCAGTGATTGAGGAAACTGTGTGTGCGTGTGCGTGTGTGTGTGTATTTCTTTCACTGTAAATCTGCAGGCACAAGATTCCCTCAATCCTGAAATAGAGTGTAATTATATGATATTTTAAGGCTTATTTCAGACATATAATAATTCATATCTTAATGTGTATGTTTAAATATTTCGATTCTTATTCCTATTATAGGAATAGAACAGTTTAAATGGGTTTACACAGAGACATACCCAATTAAATTTATCACACTAGAATCAATTCAGGCCACTGATTTGATTCTATTTTATTCATTTAGCTTATTGGTTGATAATTAAGAAATAAACATGCTTTTAAAAATAAATATTTTAACATTACTTTTAAATTCCTTCTAAATAGCAATGTTATTTCTCCATTTTCTTTCTCTCCCACCCCCGCCCCCCACACATACATTTAAATGAGGAAAGTTTTCTTCTGTATTATATACTAGTAGTCTGGGGTTCTGACAGCAAAATTGCTGAGTGCTTTAATATTGAAACTGTCATATTCCTTAATTCTGTATTTATTTATATGTATCTATAGCACTGCAGAAACATCTATTTTTGCCAAAAGTTTAGTTTAGAGCTATAGCTCTAACTTTCTAGAAAAGAGGAGTAGCATGCTTCTAATGGTTGTACTGCATCTCATTTCATGCAAGCTACATAGGATGGCCTCCATAAAACCATTTATACAAAGCCTCATGAAAATAGCCCAGTAGGAAATTCAAGCCTGTACTTTATCTCCAGATTGGCCATATCATAGAAAGGAATATATTTTTCCAATTGTTTTATAGTTATTTACCTTTTCTCATTTTCTGTTTTTATAGAATATATTTTTTGAAGAATATATTTTTCTATTCTGTTTGCTGCCTTTCTATGGTTTTAATCTTATTTCTTCCTACTACAATATATGTGTATAACTTCCAAATAGATATGAAAACATTGTAAAAACCATTAAAACTTATACTTTGCGTACAAGTAATAACCATATTACAGGGAATAAATGTGAATGGCTATCTACTAATTCATAGAGATAGTATTAATAATATTTTTTGGAGGAAAGTTTGAATAAGTACTTGGATGGTTATCTAAGTTGAATATATTGTATCATTATTTCATGAATATCTCTTGTGTTTAGTAGCAATTTTCAGGCTTCAAATGTTAGTATGAAATTGAAAATGGAAATGAAGAGAAAAAAATTAGAAGATTCATGGAGGAAAGGCCCATTTGATTTTTTTAATAAAAAAAGAAACAAATAGTTGTAAATTAAAAATATAATGTACACATACGGGAATTTATATAGGAGAGTAATTGAGGCAGTTCTAAATTATAGAAAGTCATAAAGTAATAAAAAAAGTGAAAAAGCTCATTATTTAAATGTTTATAGAGGAGCTAGCTTGTACTGGAGCTGTCTCAGCTACTTAGCCAGGATGGCACAGTGAATAGGACACATGCGGCCCCTGCCCAGTTTGGATTAATATTCTATTAAAATTAGACATTTAAAAAATTACGACAAGTGCTATCAAGGGGAAAGAGAAGGAGAATTTGATTTAGTCTTCATGTTAGTGAATTGTTCCTTGAGAAAATAACCTTTGAATGAGCTCTGATGGGTAGAAACAGTGTGGGGGTACGGATGGACAAGGGGAGGTAACCCAAGCTGAGGCCAGAGTGTGAATGAAGGCCTTTGGAAAAAAAGAAAAGGGGGTGCCCTGGATTTAGGAAAATCTAAGATGGCCAGAGTGAAGAAAACAAGTGGGAGGGTAGAATAAGTCATGTGATGTAGCGACACCCAGTCACACGTTGTGACCATCTGAAGGACTTTGGTTTTTTTTGGAAGAGCAATGTGAAGTCCTTAAAGATTTTGATGACAACAGTGGCAAGATCAAATTTGCTTTTTAAAGAGAGTACTCGGGTCTCTGAGCCTAGATTAGATTTAAAACATTTTGAGTTTGTGAAGGATATGAATTCCAAAGCCTTTCTCCTCCTACTCATGGATATCTCCAGTCTCTTTTCAGTTTCTACTTTAAGAGAGATTTCAGATATGTGAGCTGGTAGGAAACACTATATGATATGTACCACACTGTTCAGTTGAAGGAGAATGTATCAAAATAAATTTCTGCACAACTAAGGCCTTGTGTGTGTTACATAATATTCTGAAAGCTAAACAAACTCTTACTGCTGGTTACTACAAGGAAATGACATGAGCAAATTTTCCTCTTAGCAAATTTCAAGTATACAGTACTGTGTTATTAACTATAATCACCATGTTGTACATTAGATCCTCAGAACTTATTGATCATGTAACTAAAACTTTATACTCGTTGACCAACATTTCCCCATGGCCCTTTACCCCCACCCCCTCCTACCTCCAATACCTGTCAACCACTGTCCTACTCTCTGGTTCTATGAGTTTGACTCTTAAAAATTCCATGTACAAATGATAGCATACAGTATTTTTCCTTCTATGTCAGGCTTATTTCACTTTGCATATCGTCCTCCAGGTTCATCCATGCTTTTGCAAATGGCAAGATTTTCTTCTTTTATGGCTGAGTAATATTCTATTGCATGCATAATCATGCATGTACACACTCACACACATTTTCTTTATTCATCTGTCATTGGACATTTAAGTTATTTTCATATCTTGACTATTGTGAATAATGCTGCAGTGAACATGGGAGTGCAGATATCTCTTGGAAATATTGATTTTACAACCTTTGGATATATACCCAGAAGTGGGGTTGCTGGATTATGTAATAGTTCTATTTTTATTTTTTGAGGAACCTCTATACTATTTTCCATGGTGCTGTACCAATTTACACTTTCACTAACAGTACACAAGAGTTCCCTTTTCTCCATACCCTTGCCAACCCTTATTACAACATACGTTATTTTCATAATTAAGTAATTGCTTGATTTTGTAGTAAAAATTCATTCCTAAGAGAATAAAATCCATTGACTCTTCCTCTCATTTTAAAAATTCTCTTAGAAATTTAGTGATAAAATTGCCATCATTGACATAATTTTAAAGTGACTTGAACATAATAATCATGTCAAATTAGAAAAAAGAATTCTGTGACTATAATATAATTTTGTCTTCAGTTACTGTTAACAAGTAACATTTCTGTTTAACAACTTTAATCTCCAATTTTTAAAGTGTTTTTTCTAGCTCTTGGTTATAATTTCCAAGTTCTAAGTCGTTTCTAAGATATATCCATGGTACAAAATTTTATTAGTTATTCTAATTTGAATGTGAGTAACAAATTTCAATACCATTCAGTAATTTCAATTACCATTCAGTAATTTTTGAGGAAACAGCCTCGATGTAGTAACTCTAAAAGACTTCTTAATGTTGAGTTAATGATGTGGGTCATCTACTTGTTCTAGTAAATTTTCTAGATAATGGAATATTGTCACCCCTCTGTTTCTGAAATGGAAATTCTCAATGTTATTTTTGCCAAAGAAACTAGAAGAAGAAAACCAATATATATATAAGGGAATAGAATTGCAACACAGCTGCTGATGTACACGATTATTTTTTCTAGCTCACGAGGTCACTGAAGTGGAACTCCATTCCAGTTCTCCACTCCCCCCAAAATAACACCAATATCAGTTCCTTCTCAGCCATGCTGAGAAGAGTAACATATTTTTATCTTGACCTACTCAGGACCCTTTATACCTAAAAATCACATTCCCAAACTTTCATCTAAAGGGAAGGACCTTTCTCTGCTTCAGACATTTACAAATAATTTGTGACAAAGCGGCTCAAAGAAAAATAAGAGAGGAAATTATTAAAATCAATATGATATATCTAAAGTGTACTATTTCCAGAAGTTAAGGTCTTATTTTTCTTGATTGTGTCAGAAGTTAAGTTTTCCTTTGCCTTAGACTAAAGAAGACCTCAAACTGTCAGTTTTTGCTTTGCCTGAACACTCACATAGAGGATATAGAAGATGCTTCAGTCTAATGTTGGATTGGACTTAAGCCCCAAATCCCTGGCCTGTTCTTATCCTCATGAGATAACTGGCATCAAGGGCGACTCCTACTATAGACTTTATCCATTTTCTTCATGTCTAAAGATCTAATCTGGAGCCAGATGGAAAGAGTCCTGTATGGGCACCTTTCCCTTATCTTCTTACCCTCAGCTCTTGGTTCCGTTTTCTCCTTTATAGTGGAATGCTTTTTCCATGCAAGAGTAAGAAAACGAGATTTTCCCATTACTACAGTGAGATGTAGTAACAATCTGGATAAATTTGAGCATCTTTTGCCTGGCCCCATCTTAGGCCAGTCTTATTATGAGTTCTTTAATCAACTTAAAATAGCTCAGATCCATAATTTCTTTTAAAAATAACATACACTCTGAAATCAGAGTTTGAGTGATTTTTAAATGAAATTTACTGAGGCAGAGAAGAGAATTATATCACATGACAATTGTAATACTTCCTAATGTTTGTTTTTAACTGATAATTGTGCTTCCTAAATTTTTTTGGAAGCCAGAGCAATTAGGCAATTGTCAGGTATCTTGTTTCTTACCTCTCTCTGTCTCAATCTTTTTTTCATAGCTTCTGGGTCAGATTTTTGCACCTTCCAGATTCTCAAAATATAAAGTTTTGTACCATACTTTGCAAAGGAAAACCCAGACCTACTGAAAAACCTGCAGCAAAATAATTCTTCTGCCATTAAATGCACCTCTAAGAATTAGAGTAAGGGAAATGCAGGCGATTAATATTTTGCTAGATGAGAAATATCATGTTAAGTATATTCACATATAGCACTTATTAAATAGTAACTATAAATTTTCAAAAAGCATTTATTCATTTTATTCATCTACCACTTGTCTATTTTATTAAACACATTTTTAGACATTCTATGTATATTATAGCTAGAGCAACAAACAGGGAAAGGGCAATTCTAGTAGTGAGGCAGAACAGGTTTCTATGAACACAAAAAAGTACTCAACCAACGTACTCCAGGAGCTAAGGAAAATAACTGTAAGCTGACATTTGGTAAATAAGTAAAAATTATCTAGATGAAGACCAGAGAGAAATTCAACAGTGTTCAGAAGAGTGTTCCAAAGTGAGATAGATTATGTTTGAAGCCATTGTAATGGGGAGTGGGGGGGGGAAGAAACACATGACAACAGAGGAATAAAATAATAGTAATGAGATGATATAGAAGGCTAATGAGAGAAACATTAAGTCAAGGGGAACATTATAAAATGTTTTTTTATATTTTGGACTTTGGCTTATATCCAAAAGCAATAGAACACTATAGGTTTTATCTAAGTGTGACATGATCAGGTATGATTTAGTTAAAGGGCATTAACTTCCATGTTAGGTTATGTTGTACAAGGCATGAATGGAAGCAGAAGTCATTTTTAGAAGGTTCTGGAATAGTACAGGAGAAAGACATTGCTTACCTGGACTACAGTAATAGAAATGGGACTGGAAAAGAATGACGGTGCTAGTGAAATTTTAAGGAAATGGGGGAATGATAAATTGGAAAGACTTCTAAATAATTGTTTTCAGGTGTGTGTAATTGGATTTGGACTTATTCTCAAGTTTAAATTTTAACTTCTCAGAACTTTCTCTGTTGACCTTCACTTAACTAAACCGATGCATTTACCGGGTCTCCCCATTTAATCGGTAAAAATATTCTGACGTGCCCACAGTGATTTGAACAACAGAGTTGGAAGAGCCCCATTCATTTCTGCCCATCCACCTCTTGAACACTATACTTTCCAAAGTTGGTTGGTTGCTTCTAATTTTGTTGAAGTGTCTTGTGGAATATAAAATTTAAGGCTGGAAGAAGAGATACTCAAGAGATATATTCCCATAAAATTGAAACTCAAGTTTTAAAACAATTCAATGATGGTGGACTGCACAAAGAATTTTGTTGGATGAGATGTGAATTGGAAAAACAATTCATTAACATGTAAGAAGGACTATCATTCAGAATATTTTTAAGTGTTCTAATTTGTACTGTACTTCAAAGAAAATAAAATTAGAAAAAATAGATGGTGTGTTATCGATGAAATTTATACAAAGACAACTCAGTTATTCACTAAACATACTCAAAGAAAAAGGCTTTGTCTTATAAGACTAGTGAATAAATATAACTAGCTTAAAATAAAATTTAAAAGAAGTTGGTCTATATAATCAAATAATTCCTCACTTTGACTTTTCAATTCATTAACCAGTGATCAGATAGCATTGGATAAAAGGTTTTTATTGTATGAAATATTACTGCTTGGCAATTACAGTTCTCTCTCTTCTCAATTTGCATTAATGCTGAGAGGGCAATCATCAGTGAGATTTTTAGCAAAAAAATCATGGGAAATAAAAATGAGAATAGTAAGTATAAACTTAGAAAAACGAATACTGATTAAAACCTTTTCTAGTCAATAAGGCTTAATTTTTAAATATCTGCAGGCTAATTATGTAGAAAAAACAATAATGATTTTCTTCTCAAAAAAGTAGAAAAGGTAATACGAATAGGGAATATGCGGATAATTACTATGCTTTCCTTAACATAGTATTTTCTTTAGCTTTTAGCATTAAGCAGATTTATATTTTATACATCTATATATTTATTTGCTTCAGTAAAATGACTTTTTAGACATGGAATAATAGCTACTTAAATGTTTATATGTATGTAGTTTTACTAAGTAGATTTCTGTAAAGAAAAAATATAAAACTAAAGACATGATATGAGTTCTGAATATGTATTAATTTAACTGAAATGAGCATTGAGACCCTATTTAATATACTCAAAGTAATATATTATCTCAAATGTACAAAGGAGTTGAAAATAGTATATATTTTCCGAGAATAGAATTGCATCTGACATAGTAAATAAAAGATAAATTTTCTGTAGAGAATTTCATATATATCTGTATAAACTAGAGTTTTGAAAGAAATATTCTGGATGAGGAAAGAAGTCCACGACAAATTTTATTTCTTGATCTGTATTTCTTCTGCAGAGTTCTTTTACAATTTTTAGTTAAGGCTACCTCTAATTATCTCAAGTTTTATATAGGGTATTTTTCTTTTAATCACTTATAAATTATTCATATTTCTAAATGCCAAATATGTTACATTGTATTCTCCCTAGGATAAGAATAAATAAATTGCTATCCTTCTATTGGATGTAGCCTTCTTGTTTATTTTATGTTAAAAGTAAGCCATAGGAAATACCATCTCAAATCATAGCTCAAGAAATTATATTTATAAGCTCTTATATTTCCAAATGTTAAATACAGATTGCCAAAAATTATTAATGTGCAGTTGTCCAGAGCCTTCTCCAGCCCCCAAGGGTGTATTTGGGAGGTTGCCTGAAGGGCAGGATTCATGAGATAAAAGCCATCGTAGTGATAGATAGTGTGCCAGGGACAGCAGAACAGACTGTTCAGGGGCTGTGGGCAGCAAAGGAGGGTGTGTGTGATCAGTCTGGAATGCTCTTGGTGTAAGGGTGGAAGTTGTGGGGTGAAGAAAAGGACCCAAGATAATGGGAGGGGTGGGAGAGAGAGAGAGAATTCTTCAGGAAATTCCTGAGAATTTTAAGTTGCTGGAAAATAGAAGAAAAAAAGATTTTCATAGGATTTACTCTCCCAGTGTTTTTTTTTTTTTTAAATCCTTTATATGTTTGAAAGTGGCTCCAGTTAACATTTTAGTTGGAACCTACTTCTCTAATTGTTGGTCAACAACTGGAAGATCTTGTCAATATAAAATTTTAAAGTATCTCTAGTGTAATAAACTTCAATTCTGGATAATGTACTTTATTGGATAAAATATATCACAGAAGCTAGTGATTAATGTAGGTTTGATAATCTCCTATTTAAAAATTACAAATGTAAGTGGAGAAAACTTTTTTTTCTTAGTACTAATTCCTCATTTACCTGATAGAAGCTTTTCACAATTAACAATATCATCATACCTGCAATGGAAGGACTTAGATTTCATTTTGTTGATTTTTATTTAAATTAATTTAACATATTTTCCGTGTTTTATTTTTTGCTACTGATATGGTTGTCAATCAGATATCTTGATTTGGGTGCATCTAGTGGTAGGCTGGATAATGCTTAATAATTGACTTGTTCATGACACGCAACACACACACACCCCAAAACCTGAATTGCAGAGTTCGCCCATTTCTGTGTTGTAAATATTCCTATCATGGCTGGTTTCATATCTCCAACATGACATCACTAAATGTGGAATAGAGGAGAGGTATGCAGTACTAGATTCTTTGTAGTTTTTCTACCATACAGACTTAAAAAAAAAAACCCAAAAACCCTCAGGAGCTTAAGTAATAGTAAAATAAGTAGAAATTTGCAGATTTGAAGTGTTATCTTTGATTTTGCTATAAGTTATTTTTTGTAAATTTATATAATTTTTTAATGTCTGTGTTTAACCACTGGCTCCTCAAATTCTTGACAATTGCTAGTGTATCTCTTAAAAGAGATAACTTTTTAAGAACAGATATGTTGTCCCAATTTAGTGTAGGATACATGACTCCATATCATTTTAATAGGGTGGGTTATCCATTAGTTATTGCTATAAAGTTGACCAGTGCCTTATAATTTGCCATAGAATTGCAGATATATATCGTAGAAATTATCACAAGGTACTGTAATTTTTTGTGTGTTCCATTAATCCCTGAAGTCTTTGAAAGGAGAGTAGATGTGTTTTTTGTATTTTTGTTTTTGTTTTGTAAATCTTGTTTTATTCCATGTCCCCAGAAACAAATGCAGCAATTGGTAGAGAGGATATTTTCAGTGAATGTTTTTGTTTTTTTGGTTGGTTGAATAAAAAGAAGAAAGACACAGGAGCTAATTCAAAGAAGAGCTTGTGTATTTAAGGACTCCTATATTTAAATGTAAACATTCTTGACAAAATTAGGTTTATTTTCTCTCTCAGCCGGCGGAGAGGAGTGAGGAAACTTGGAGGGAAGCAAGATAAAATTCAAGTTACTTTGAGTAGATTAAAGACTATCAATAAATTGGAAATATTTGTTGTGTTTGAATAAGAATTTGAATATTTATGTAGTTTATTAGAGTTGCCAATTGTTTTACTCTTTCAGGATTGGCGTTAGTGAGTTTAATATATGTACATTTTACATTGACTGAGGTAAAATACTCTCGTAAAAACACTAGGGATCTTAACCATGATCTTTATTACAATTTGAGCCAAGGTATTTTTCCCCATGAGATTACGACTCTAAAAATTAAGAGAATTTAATTAGAAAAATGTGAATTAAGATGGAAATCATTCTTTATGAAGTTTGCCTACCTCTACCCCATCATGAAACACTCCTAATAAATAAAGCATGGTCCATCTGTGCTATCTACACAGATTGTCTGGCATATCAGCATATACTCACTATATTTCACATAAATACTGAACTCCCTGAAGCTAGCATTTTTTTATGATTACTCCAGTAATACTTTTTAATTTTCTTAAGGAAAAGAATCTACATTCCTAATAAGTTAAAAGTAGCTTGTATTTATTATTGTTTACCCAATGTCGGATATTTCCATACATTTGTACATCATGATAATATAAAGTACAATACATCAACATTGTCATCACCATCGTTTTTCAGAGATAACTTTTGAAGAGTTTAAAAATTCTTGTACTATGTCATATTCCAATTTTAGTTTCAACAGAGTATGAAAATTAGTGCTTTAGAGCATCAAACAATATATATATTAGTCGTTTCATTTATCACTGCCTTGAGTCTATACTGAAAATTACAACTTTAATTCCATTACTCATTCAAACTCTGTATATTTTTCTATTTGCAGTATCAGCACATGCAAATAGTTTTAAGGTAATTAATGTCGTGCCACACAGTCTCCCATAGTCTAAATTAGAAAAGTGAATGTAGGATGTAACTTATAAATTAACATTAAACTTAGTACCACCTTCTTTTGCTTTGACTCTAAGGTTTCTTTCAAATTATAAAAGAATTGAAAGCCATGTTAGTATTTGGAGTTTCATGCATTTTTGTGTTGAGTGAGCTAAGAAACTTTATTTATCATCTCAAATATTTTACTTGAGGGAAAGTTAAAATCAAAACCAAAATATCAACCACTGTGTTAAATAAAATATGATATAAGATGAAATAAATTTTATAAGGACCTAGTTTACTCTTTTGAAGAAAAACATATTTCTGTAATATATAGGATAATGACATGCAGGTGGTTTTTCTAGCTATTCAACTTTTACCTTTCCATAAATCTATTTTATGTCATTTTGCTTGTAATTTTTGGCTTTGCTTTGTTTATTTAAAAGGCCATATAAATATAGACATTCTTTTAGTACACGATGTTCCTCATAAGTGTTTTATTAAACTAATGAGTTCCAGCTTGTCTTTTGCTGGATGCCTTATTTCTTAATGACCCTTGATAAGGGAAAATATACTTTTGTCTAAAATATCTATTTCTAATCAAAGCTACAACCTTTTCTTCAAAACATAAGGCAAATGCCAAATCTGATTAACAACTAGAATGATTATAGACAGAAAATTAAGGCCTCCAAATGCCTGAATTTTATGAAGTTGTTGTAAAGATTTGAAGCTCAACATGATCTATGAAAAAGACACTGTTTAGAAGATTTTTTTAAATGTGGTTTTTAAAATCAATAATCCACAAAAATATATAAACTATGATTCTTGAATCCTTGACCCATTGACAATAAATCTATGGTATATTATTAAATTTGAATTTCGATATGAATTATTTTGCTTGAAAGTAGCAGATTACTTGTTTTTCTTTTTTGTGTAACATAGAATAGTATTATTAGAAATCACCTTCCTGAAAAATTCTGTGGAAGATGTCTGAAGTAGGTTATCCAGCTCATTTTTTAACAAATGATAATGTGATAGCATGCCAACTTAGAACTTTTTATACATAAATTCTTCATTAATTTAGGTACTGTCATTTTTACATCAGTGTGTTTCTAAGTAAATTATATTTAAGTGTAAGATATGTTAAATGTAAAGACTTTGAAATGCATAAATTGAAAAAGGGAGTCTAAAATAGAATTAGTAATCAAATAAAATTATTGATGGGGAAAAATATTACCCAGGAACGATTGCTTTTATAATTGATTTGGCCACTAAATTTCTTTCTTATATTTTCTGTTGTAATTCAACTTATTTGGATATTATAATTATTTCAGACATTTTAGAATGGGTCAAAAAATTTGTTATATTGCTCATTCATTTTCTTAGTAATAGTTTTAGTGCCATGATATTTTATATCAACAGGTAACAGTAAACATGGATAATAAGAGCAAAAATAGTCTTTGATTATAATCTAATTTTTTATTTTTAATTTTAATTTATAACCAAACAATAATTAAATGAATTTATCTATGTGACAAGTATTTATTTAATGCATGACATATCATCTAATTTTAGGATTACAAAGATAATTAATATGTAGCCTCTGTTAATGGAAGTGAAGGAACTGAGGCACACACAGGTCAAATAATGTGTGCCAGGTCACACACATAATAAATGGTGGTGCTTTAGATATGACCTTAAAAGAGAGATGAGTGGCCAAATAACCACAGATGGTGAGTGAGATACAGAGAAGCTCACAAACTATGAGCAAACACTAGATATGGCCTAACTTAGGGCTTAAATAAAAAGGAAAAAAATAGAAGAATTATATGGAGCATCTGACAACAATTGTATCACAAAGACAAGACAGAATTTTTGTGAAGTCTTAAAAGTAAAGCATAGTTTTGAAATTAATTTCTATGGAAACCAGAAGAAATTACTAGAAAATTATTGCCTTTTAAACAGAATGCAAGAACACCTACACGCACATGTTGTTGTTGGTTAATACAGTCTCGCTAGATTGTGTACTTTTGTAATTCTCCATAGACTAAATTCAATTCTGTGACTGTAGTAGGCATGCATAAGTACTTGAGAATTTATTAAGATTTCAGTGTATGTGTAATGGAGCAATTTTAAGTAGAAAAAAATTTCATGGATTCAACTCCAGTATGCCTTTCATCTTGGAAAGAAAGAAGTTTTCATGCTCAATTTATGTCATGGACAAAGTGATTCAAAGACTCAATTTACTCTCTAATGAGTTTCTCCACATTAGACAATTATTTAATTTGCTACCACAAGCATATTCTAAACATTTGCCCTTAATGAGGAAGCTTCTACAACTCACACAATAAAGAGGTAGCCCAGTCAGAGAAGGAGACCAAAAAATAAAAAGCAAAACAAAACAAATATATGAATTATAGAGAACGAGATTTTTTTGTATTATGAATAAGATTTTTTTCTCCAAAAAAAAAATTAATAGTTAAATTTTACCCTTCCTAAAATCTCTTTCCCTCTCTTTCTGTTAATAAGTTTAACATGCTGAAGGAAACTGTAATTAAAAGAACAAGTCTATGAAATCAAAGACATCAGACTCCATTATCAACATTATTAAATTACTGTTTCTGTGCACCCACACAAAGGATTTAGTATTTTTGATATTGGGGTATTTTTAGTAAAATAGAGCAGAAATATTGATTTAAACTGATTAGATGATAAAAAAAAAAGGAGCTGGCACGCATTAAGCATTCAATTATTTCTTTTCTAAATAAAATCAATTTTAAAATATGCTAAAGAACAAATTTCTAAAAACTTCAGTTATGTACTGTATATCAAATATAATAATAAAAGTGTTTTGTATCAGTTTAAAAACTGATTTTAAAGACTGAACATTTTTAAAACGTCAGATGATTCCATGTGCATGATTCCTGATCTTAATAGAGGTTTAAAGTCTATAAATCAAATGAGTCCTTTGTTCTACAAATATCCATGTTCTCTGAATATAGAATGTACTCAAAGTACAATTTATTTCAGAGATAAACGTAGTTGGTATGTCATAATATTAGAAAACGGAAATCCATTAGTTTATGTGATTTCAAACTGACAATGCATCACTGTTTAAAAAGTAGTATTTTACAAAAAAACTGCATAAAGAGGAGTACATTTTTAATGTTCTTTTGCCTGTTGTATTTTGTTTACTATAGAGTTTCGATATCGTTTCCGTTTATGAGAACTAATAGTTTTTATATTGTTTCCGTTTATGAGAACTAATATGGCGATCCTTATTTGTCCAGAGGTTCAAATAGTCATATAGATTTCTGTAGTTACTTAATAAAGATCTATGAATAACATAATGAAGAAAACAGCATTTCTCTTATGCATACCTGACTTTATAATATAACAATAAATACACCTCAAAGTATGTTTGCATATATTCAAGATATTAATTTAAAATTAATCGAAAATAAGATAATATATTAATGATAACAAAACAGTTGGGCACAGTGGTTATACTTGTAAAACTAATATATTTAGCAGTATAGAATTCTGAAAGTTTCTAGTGCTAGATTCAAAATGATGATAGTATTGACCCCACAGAGTACATAGAGGTTGAATGATGTGGGATAAAGCGCATTATTTTGGAAATACATCTGCATTCTAGTTTATGATTAGATATGAAAGTGTTTGCTGTAGGCCAATTTAAAACAAAATTCTCTATACCTGAATATTAATGCCTACTATTAACAGGAAACAAAAGGTGTTCATTTTACAACAAAGATAAAATATTTTAAATGCCTGGATGGGTGGCAGCATAACAAACGACTGAAAGTAAAATTCACTTTAGTGGATGGCAACTCTCTGATGCTTTGTTGATTAGACAGGTTAGAGAGCAAGATCCAAATGAAGAGATTTGAGAGTAGAAATAGTACTTTTAAAATGATAAGGAAATGATACCTTGTTGATGTTCGTTATTGTAGAATGACCTCTAAGTCAATAATAATGCTGAGAAAGCATTCTGAGTATTACTATGTGTGTGATTTTCAATTTTCTCAACAGTTTTGCTATAGGGTTTTAGAAATTTGCTGAATGTTATAGACTTCTGTATCTCAAAAAGAGACAAACTTTGATCAACAATGGTTTTTAGAGTCTTTCGAAATAGATTATCTTTGTCTAAACATCCTTAAAATATTTTGCATCCCACTAAACAAAAAAAGTTATAGATTGAGCATAGAATTATATCGAATTTACAGAAGCGAAAACATGATTTTACCAAATATGTTGTCATATTTGGAAGAGACAAAGGAGGATTCCAAATGGAAATCAGTCTGAAGATGTGATTTAAAAATTTTTCCAAATCATCTGAAACATTAATTTTCTTTATATGTAGATGTTGCCACTCTGAGTGAGGAACAAAGCTATTCATGAGAAAAAATAGATTTTTAATGTTCTTATTCAGGTGCCATTCCTCTTACCAGTGAGTAGTTTATATATCTACGGTAAACAATTCAGACTTGCACAACAAAAGAAATGTGTTATCATATATTTTGTCTTCCCACCTCCCTAAAACTTTTAAGTAAGAGCTTGCATGTGTACAGTTTGGGACTGAAAAGACTTTATAACCTTTTCCTCAGTGACTTACATTTTTATAGGAATTCCAGTCAGTATGTACATGTTCAATATATTTGCTTGGTTTTGGTAGTTTATTGGTTTTCTTTTTTAATATTTTATGAATCTAATAGACTTCATATTAATTTGTAATAGTGATAGACTATTTAAGTGCCCATGAAAAATAATTTAACATCAATGGTTTGAAAAAGAGTATTTTCCCTAGTTGATGAAATGTAGCAAGATGATATCTTCTCCCTTTCCACTTCCTTCTAGTGGCCTAGCTGATCAGTTTGTTCAGACAATGATTTCATCAATCCTAGTATAAGATCCCTTTTTAATACTTGGTTACATTAAGTAAAGGAAACATCTTTGCCTAACATAATTGAAGTAACTATCCCTAATAAACTGGGCCTTTGAAAATTTACAGATGTTTTCAGGGCCACTTAGTTACTATTGATACATTTTTTAAATTCAGTTTATTGGGGTACATTGGTTAATAAAATTATATAATTTTCAGGTGTACATTATCATTTGACATCTGTATATTCTGTGTTTACCACCCAAAGTCCAGTTTCCTTTAGCTACCATATATTTGATCCCTTTTACCCACTTCACCTTCCCCCCTACCCCCTATATTGATATTTTTTTTAAATAAATTTTTGTTAAGGCTGAGCAACTTTATGAAAGGAATTGTTTTAGTCTGTTTGGGCTGTTGTAATAAAATACCATAAACTGGATGACTTATAAACAACAAACATTTATTTCTCACGGTTCTAGGGATTAGAATCTGGCAGTGGAAGATTCGATGTCTGTTGAGAGCCTGCTTCCTAGACTGTGGTCTTCTCTCTATAATTTCACATTGTGAAAAGGACAAGGGAGGTTTTTGACCACTTTTATAAGGACACTAACTAATTCCATTCAAGAGGATTTCACTCTCATAACCTAAAAACTTTCAAATGCCTCACTTCCTAATACACTGGGCATATGGTTTTTATATATGAATTTTAGATGGTCACCAATATTCAGTCCATAGCTGGAATTATGCCTCATGTTTTTTCTTTAGCACACACATAGACACAACCTACAGAAAGCTTTGCACATAGTAAAGAATTATTAAATACTTATTTGTAAGTAATTCATGAGTAATAACTTACAAATTGTTTAGTAATAACTTTTGTAAGTTAAATAACTTACAAATACTTACTTGTAAATTAAAAGAATATAATATCAGTTACTCAAGAAAAATTTTGTGCCTAGTTATCAGAGAATGTAGTATCTCCATTCATTCCCTGTGGTGAGGCTATGATGTATGGGAGTGGTCACAGGAGGCAGTAGGAAAGCATTCATTGACACTGCTGTCTGGCATGATCTGAAGTGATGGATAAGCCTGTCTTCCTTGTCCTGTCTCTCTCACTTCTTATATTGAAGTATGGTATGATAGTGTAGTCAGTGTTTGCATTTGAACTGTTCTTGTGAAAGATGTGGTAACCTGTCATCTAAATCTGACACTGTCTTTTTTTTGATCAGCAGTTGTGTAAGCAAAGTTAATGTAAATAGTTGGCAAACTTGGCAGACTCAGTTGAGGTGTACTTCCATCGGAACTAGGATCCAAGAGCCATGGATTTAAAGTTTCTCTTTTGGAAACACCTGAATAGGAATCAGTAGGGCTTTGAAAATGGTGAAATTAATTACAAAAGACCAAAGTAACATCTGGAGTGAGTTACACATGGATACTTATCTAAGGCATATTTAAAATGAAATGTAATATTAACAAATACACATGGTAATCAAGGCTTCTTTCTACGGGTTGTGTACTTTCATTTAAAGAAGCTTATGCTAGAGTATCATGTTAAAAAACTTAAAAATGAGACTCTCATACAAACAAAATTTGAATATATGCCAAAGATTTCATTTAATATTCCAGTTATTGAGCAGATCAGTATGATATTTTAGCCTAAGTTCGAAAAAGAATCAAGGAACAGAGATTTATAGATTACTGAGTAAAAGGAATGGAGAAATGAATGTGCTAAAACTTAATGTCTTTCAAGGCAATAGACAGTAGCATCTTGGTGTTACCTTTTATCTTGGAGTTACTTCTATTACGATTGGATAAAGTCATCTTCATTGCTTTCATACAATCATTTGCATTCCCATTGTTTTTCTGCATGCTAACTTAAACTCTTACAGAATTAAATAAATTTGTTGATAATTCATAAGATAAAGATTTATATACTTTGAAAGTTAATTTCTCAAGCAAATTGAGCTACTGGAATACCCTCTACTACTCTGCATAGACAACGTGACAATTTTGTCCTATTTCCGAATTTGGGGCCATTTTCTCATAACATTGGCTATCATCACAGCCTCAGTCCTGATCATGTTCTCCAGCCATGTCACATTTGTCGTCACCAGAACACCAAGTCTGGTGTTCTGTTTTCTCTATGTTCAATGCTGATTGAAGCCACTTCTAATGAGCAAGTTACCTTAATTGCTGCTGCCATCGAGCTTTATTTGTCATTAGTTATTGATCTTTTTTAATGTTATTTATAAATTACATTATATTACTGGAAGGAATACACCTCTCGGTCTGGGGGTGAAATATGTATGTTTTTATCTTAACATTTATTGAATATTTGCTATGTGCTAAGTTAAGTGCTATTTGCATATTATTCCATTTTATGTTTTGCATATAACAACTTTACAATCAGGATCATTTAATGAATCAGGATGTCTGTTTTCCATGTGATAAAAAATAAAGATAAAGGTTAGGGCAGTATCTTGCTTAAAATGCCAGGCCTTTGGTAAGTGATAGAACTAAGATTTGATCCCAGTTCTATAAGGCTAAAGTCTGGTCATTTTATTAGAATGTTAACTGTTGCAGCAAATGACATTAATTTATTCTGATGCAGTTTTCGTGACATTTACTTCTACCTCGACCAACCCTTAGTTCCTTGCTGTTATTTCTTCTTCTTTATTTTCTTTCTCTATGTCAATAAGGACAGGCATGAGAACATTAGGTCTTACAGCTATCTGCTTCCAGTCTATATGGTGTGGGAGGAATGCCTCTCACTAGTCATAAATATTTCTGTCTTGTTTGGTGACCCGTCTGCAGCAACCAGTGTTACCTCACCTCATGCACTACCTCCATCCTGCCTCTCCTGTCATTCGTTTGGGCTAATCTGTTTCATTGTTTCCTTTGCTCATGATGGTCTGAGAATTAATGTTCATCTTTGTTTGATGAAGAAAGTCTCTTTACAGAGTCCTGTTAATAATAATTTACTTCCAGAATCTAGACCCATTTCACTATGGTTTTTGTTTTTGCCTTCTTCAAATTGTTATCTTTTGTTCCTAGTAAAGAACCAAATGGCAAGTTTAATTTGCAATGTTCTTGCTTATTTTAAGTTTGCTGCTATGCTCTCAGAAAAACTCAATCTCTCTTTTTATAATAATGTCCATTCTAAAACATTCAATTCTTTTCTGTCTCTTGCTCTGTATTGTACATGCTTGTGTTACCATTTTATACATTAGAGGAAATTATACTTGTCCAGTTCAGAAAATTAGCATGTTTTTAAAAATACTTTGAAAGTTCAGATTTCCTTGTTAACATTCAGCCCATCAAAATAAGTGCTGTCTTGGTTTTAGATCAAGATGACAAGGGACAAGATATATCTATGAAGCTCCTATTAATAAGAAATGGTGAAGATTCAAGCACATAGTTATATTTCATGTTACTATCAGTATCATTTTTTTTATGAACCATAGATATAATCATGCTATCTCTAATTTTAAAAGCTGTATATAGAACCTCAATGTCTTATAGAACACAATCAAAACTCTTTACTGCGATATTTAAGAACCCCTTATTTTGTCCCCAAATCATGTTTCTTGCATCATTTTCTACCCTCTATTCCTTACTAGCAAATCCCTTCACTTCCCAGACATAACAAATCCTCTAATTTCTCCATGCCATTTATAATGTAGTTCCCTATACCTAGGAGAGGCTTTCATCTTCTCACTAGATAGTGTCTTAGCTCAAATTCAAAGCTCAACACAGTTCTCTGTGAAGCTTTCCCTAGCCAGCCCTGACCTCTCCTTGCAATGTGCTTTGTGGAATTGTTACTGCCTTGCCTCTGGGCAGAATGAACTTTGTGTATACCTCTTATGATACTTAAGAAACTGTGATTTATCAAGTTAACAAGTTATCCTTATTAAAAAAAAGAAAAATAGAACCCCTTGAGGATATGAAATATATTTTTGTACTTTTGGGAGTGTGCACATGCCTGGCACGTAATAGGTTTTCAATCTATACTAGTGGAATAAACAAGTGAAAGTATGGCAATGTGGTGAGGTGGTATTCTGGCTAGGCAAAAGGAGCATAGCAATAGAAATATCTGGAAGACTGCAGAATGCAGATGTACAACCTGGTAGGACGTTCCCAAAAGGGAATAACAAATATAAATAAAGGGATCAAGATGTCAGATCTAGGTTACTCTACAATTTGCCTTGTCCTGAGAGAGTATGTAAAATAAGTCAGAATTTTAGTCCCAAGTAAATGGGAGCATTAGGAAAAGTATGAAATTGAGGTCTTGTTCACAGAAGTTGAGAGTAAACATGTTACTGGAACTACATTATGAGGTAAGAATGGTTCATTTGAAAAGAATCAGAGTAAATAGTCTAAACGACACAAATACAAAAATCCCGGTGATAGAGTGTTCTTTAAACTACCCATGGCCAGGAGCAGACTTATCCCAGGTGTCTACGTCTGGTGGCATTCATATTTCTCCATATTCATGGAAAGGAAAAGGACTAATGAAAAAGCTGATCGTTTTATTTCCACACTTCAAAGAATTTCTCTAGGTTCTGCATCCCTTCCTATTTCAAATGCTCTGGGCCTGGTTGGGTTTCCTATTACTTAATATTTTGTGATGGTGCTTTAAAATCCATACTGGATTATGTACTTAGAAACTTTGGGTCAATGATCTGTTTTTTCCCCCTTGGATGCTGTTTTTCATGACCTCCTGGAGTTTACATGCTCAGGTGCCAGGGCAACTCCCGATTGACCTCTTGCTGGTTTCAACCTCTTTGGATTTTGTGCCCTAACCTTGTGCCGGGGCTTGCAATCCTAAATTTCTGAGAAGCTAAGGATGTAGAATATTCTAGAGAGTCAAGCAGGTTGTGATTATCCTTTCTCCAAACATACATAAAGGATTAGATTGGTTATGTCAGTATCTTCTCATCATTAGGTTACTGATGCTGCTATAAAAACAAAATTCAAATGGTATAAAAGTAAGGGTGGAAATTGCTATTCTTTCTGCTGTATTTACTCACCTTGAGGAGTCTATTAAAATAAAAATGCTGCGCTTAGAAAAGGCAAGAAGACCGTGGCCCTCACAGTCTGTTAACAGTGGCAGCCACTCACTGTCTTCTGGCTTGGTGATTAAAGGAGGGTGCAAATTGGGGAGATCTCTCCATGCGAGTTGCTTCATTTGACCTAGACAAATGTTGTTCTACGCAATTGTTTTGGAGTTGGAAGAGGCCTTGGTATTATTAATTCCTCCTTCTATGAAAGAGAACCAGTTATGAGATTATTAAGTTGTAAAAACAAAGCTTTTCTTCCCCTTATTCATGCCTCAAGCTAACTTTTCCTAATTAGTCAGATGGAGACCTAATGAAGTTGTTGGGAGGCTGATTGAGTACTTAGCAGTCCAGGAACATCAATCACCATTCGTTGATGAGAGATTGTATTTAGCAATGTAACGGGTTGGTATACTGAGATGGCTCAATTTCTGGCCCCCAGGAAAGTTGTGTAGAATCCTCAGACCCTAATCCCAGTGATCTCACCTCATTGGTTAAGGGAGGCAACCAGCGGTGGAGTACTGTAATCACTTCTATGTACCTATCTTCCAAGTCTCTTAATGAGATAGTACTAACACCAGCTCTTGGCATATCTTAGACATGAAACGGTTTTCTGCAGAGGATTGGTTTCTCATTCACTATTCCTTTAATCTATCTATCAAAAAAAAAAATACAATATCTATGTATATTGTAATCCTAAGTATGTAAATTTTTAAAAAGATGTGTAAAAATTACCAGAAATATACAAAAAGATTCTTAGGATTGCTTTTCTGATCTGGCAAGAGTAGAATTAGAATTTGGGGGCTGTTAAGAGGATTTTTCATTTAAACCCTCCCTAAAATGTTTGTTTCATTAACAACACATTTATATATTACTTTTTATTAAACAAGTAATTATATTTCTTAAAAGATTTCCTATTTTTCCAGAGAAGAAGGTGGAGCTAGAGAGAACATGTCTCCTAGGAGCAAGGTACCTTGGCCACGCTTGTGCAGAACATATAGCACCTACTTCAGGTGGGAGGCATGGTGGAGACTTTAGAGAAGTGTAACTTGCTGTCATTGGTCAACAATGACCCACCAGCAAACTCTAAGGGACCCCTGTATGGGTTTGCTCTTTCCTCTCTTCCTCCTTTGAAAACAATACATCATTTTTTGTTTTCAAAGTTGATTGATTCTAAGTAAACATATCAGGTAGCTCTGTGCGTGCGTGCGTGCGTGCGTGTGTGTGTGTGTGTTTTAACTTTAAGGTCATTTAAATTATAATTAAATTGTACTGTTCCAATCATTTAAAATTCATCTCAGGCAGTTTAACAACCAACAAAATTTTAAATTGATTTTGAAAACATTCTAATAAGGAGCTATTACTTGTGGAATCTTTAATTGCCTATATATTATCTCTGCTCATTCTTCAGTGAAGTCTGAGTGAATAGTTTCTTCAATGATCCAGTCTTTTTCTTTTTTCTCAATCTTTTAATGCACGTGAGTACACTCTAAATTCAGTGATGCAGAAAACAAAGTAGAAATGTATTTTAAAGCATAATTGTTACGGACTGCCTTCAGTTTATGTTTTCTCAAAATGAATAAAGTCTGCAAGTTTAAGCTCTTTCCTCTTATCCAGTCCCTTCTTTGTCTTTGGATCCTTTGTCACATAATGAGAAGTTGATGAATGGTGAAATTTGAAGTTTCACTAAAGAGAAGAAGACTAAATTGAAAATTAAGGTTTTCTCAGTTTTTATATTCACAATAATGTTAATTATAAAGCAAAATAGCAGTGACTGAGCTATCTGGTTGAAATGTAAGCATAATAAAACACTGGCTGTGTTGACAACTGATAGGATTTCAAATTGTTTCCCTTCTATTTGCCTTCTTTTAGTCTATATGTTAATATTTATTCAACTCGAGATAAAATAATTCACAAAAATGATTAATAAAATATATTCTTCGTTTGTTTAAATGCTGAGCTGAAATATACATTTATTTCATGTCGTGTCTCAGCACAACTAAACTTTCCCTCATCAAAAAGACAGTCTTGCTTAAACTAATGTCTTTAATCTTTGCCAGACCAGTGAAACTTTTATTAGACATGAGTATTTACATGCTTATAACATGCACCTAGTATGGGGGTCTTTATTACAATTTCAATTCGTTAACAAAAATAAGAAAAATTAGAGTACTGAATACAATTTTGATTACTGAGCAAAGTAAGAAGTAATACAGTTTCGACAATACAAAAGCAACTGGGTGTAGAAACTGTAATTAGAGGCATATGTGCAAATTCCCCTTTTCATAGCATTAAAAATCTTTGAACTCTTTCTTGAAAGGAAAAAGTTCGTTGTTTATTATCAGACTCCCCCGCCCCAGCTACCTCCCCCATCCTGAGCATTCTCAAATGATTTCTTTTTTTAAAATGACTTTGGAATCCTTCAGCTTTTTTAACAATACATTTTGAGAAGTTTTGATTGAATATGTAATATTAAACTGTACATTTTTGGTGAGGTGAGGCGTATCTGAATGTTGCTTAAGGCTTTTGAAAGATAGTACTTCTTAACGGGACTAGAATAGACAAGCTGAAGATATTGTTTTAGTAGCTTCTGCACTGTTTTTCTATCTTCTGTTCACCTCTAACTCATAAGGAGTAAACATAATTGGCATATAATAAATAGTGTAAATAGCATGAGTTTGAAGTCATGGGTTATGTACCCAATACCAGCTTAATCATATAAAATTGGAATGGCTTGGGACAATTTTCTAGTGTAACTGCCTCAGTTCTTAGTTTTCTCAATTACAAAATGAGAGCTATGGGAGTAATTCATAGAAATGTTATGAGAAGTAATAGCACAATGTAGACTAAGAAATCAACATATTATAATTATTGCAATTTAATTTGGAAGCAGATCACAAATTTTATTTTGGAAAATGGAGAAAATTTTATTGCCAAGAAAACAGATATTTACAATCATTCTCTTAAGTTGATTTTGAGCCCTTATATAGACTCAATCTTAATGAAGAAGACAGGACAATGAAGTTATTTTATTTTCTAAAACACTCATTAAACTCAAGTGCTTGCTTGACATAAGTTAGATCATATCAATATTATTTCTGTTTAAAGAATAGATGCTGGAAGTGAATACATATGAGAGAGGTTATTGTCTATAGCATCTTCTGTTTCTAATATTTTGTCCTGTTTGCTTTGTTAGTGATAAAGATGGTCCTTTCAAGGAGTATGTTTTAATGTATTGTGCCTCTTGTGCTAAGGTTGGGGAGTAACTTTCTATTTATAAATACTTGCTTCATAGATTTTAATTGAGAGGCCAGTTGTGTTTGAGTAACCAATGACATTAAACCAGAAAATTTTAAGGAGCCATTAGTATTTTATATATTTATTCACCTTATTTCATGAAAATGGGAGACATAATCAGCGACTCACGTTTTGTTACAGTAAGTAGATCTGCCATGTTTATTTCTACTTTCCACTTAGTAATGAAACGGTATTGTAACTACACAATTGTAACTATGCAATATGAGCTTTGTATTTTTATGAACATCTGATTTCATATGCACAGAAGAATTTCGTTTGGGTGTGTATAAAAATCAGGGATTATATATTTGAGCTAGAGAATTTTTAAATCTATTGCAAATATGCTATTTTAAAATTAATCTTTATAAAATCAGTCACTTATTTCTGTTAATCTAGACATTTTCAGAGCCCATTAAAAGACAGTTAAAGCAAGATAGTCTCATAATTATAACAATTGCATTTAAAACAAATATGCATTCTCTAATCAATAATTTATAATTATTACATAATTTTATAGCTGTATTACAATGAATTAAATATATTTGTTCTAAATGCACATATACACAAATATCTATAAAATATATTTTTTGTATTAGGCCATAAATATGAAGAATATTTATACCTATCAACAAAAAAATATGAAGATGCATACATTAATCAGATGTTAACTTTTCTGTTTTTACATATTTTACCAAAAATATCCTCAGAATAAAAATAACAAAAATTAGAGAAGAATTAATGCTACCTTAGTATTTAATGTTGTTTGAGAAGAAATAAAATTTTGGATTATGAATTAATGTCACAATCATAAATGATTTATGTATTACGCATTTCTGTAATAAAATTATATTCAATATATAATTGTTATTTACATTTAAGGAAGCAGTAATAGTATATAATGACAAAAAGAGATAAAATTTGGTAAAGCACCTTTCCATTTAATGACAATATTTACAACCCAAGCAAAAATTAAATATTAAGTAGATGCAAACAAAACTTTTAGTATCTATTCCCAGTTTCTGAAATCTGACTGAATCTAAATTTTAAATAATATTTGAAAATCCTTATAAAATTAAATTGTTATTCAGTTTTAGATATAAATAAAAATAATCTTAGATTTTTCAGGTGCTTTGAAAAACTTCATTTAAAAATATTTCTCTAATATTTTAAGTACTGTAATTTAATTTTTTTTTTAATTTTTAGAAGAGCTGGATTTGAAATCGGTCAGGTATGAATTATAAAATCAGTCACATGGCTGTACTGACAATAAAAATCATTACTGTGGCTTTTGTAAAAGTCTAAATATTTGTCTATTCCCAACAAGTATTAAAAACTCACTTTGATTTTAATATCTAAAAAAAAATGAGAAAAAATGTTCTTCCTTATATTTCCTTTCATATGGCATTTAGTGTCATCAAATAGGCCACTGGATTGTAAAACATAAAAATACCATGTAATGAACATCATTTTGTCATAAAGCACTAAAGCAACACAAGAGTGTGCATTTTTTTGTTTGTTTGTTTATGCTTTTCAGAATTGTATTTGCTTGCTCTATTCCTTCTTGGTTTTTAAAAACTGTTAGTATTTTAATAACAAATTTTAAGAAATATTGGCAAAATAAAAAAATCACTTATATTTTAGTTTCAGGAAAGTTTGGATAAAAAATATGTCTATATTCTCAAGCATGGAAGAGATTAGATGATAAAATATTTTGTTAAATATCAAATTGCAGGCATCATTAATTTGCTCTGACTTTTTTCCCAGTAAAAAGAACTTCCAAGGACTTTACTTTGATATTTTAAATAAATTTTATCTTAGCAAGTATTTATGGAGGAAATAAATTTAGGCTCCTTTTCCATTTATTCTGGGCCTAATCTCTAAAGGCATGTTGTAGAATCATATAATGATATCAGCTTCTAAATTTTTGATAAGAGATTTGTGAAATGCATAAGTTCATTTTTCTTTTATAATTAATATTAAAGAAAACATATGGATTAAATTACAAGATTAAAAGTAACTTTATATTGGTAATTTTAAAGTAATGCTCTAAGTATTTTGGGGACTTGTTTTACAACAAATATTTTTTCGGAATTTCTTTAAAATATCTTGATTACATAATTAAGGTTGAGATACTGATTTAGTAAGTTCAAGTTTGTGTAAAAATAAAATTTCAATGATTACGACAAAATTTTTGCCAGAGTAAGTCACCTGTTATTAAAATGATTTATTGTTAATTAAATACTAAAGAAAGTTTTGTGTATAATCAGTGAAAGGTTAGAAAATTTACAGAACATCATTTATTAAGGGGGAAATTTTACAAACAAAAAAGTGAAATGCAAAGAGAGTAAAGGTTATGATATTTATGAAAGGAGCAATAGATTGCAGTAGATGGTTTCTAAGAGAAAGCACTATTCTCTTATATAGGACATGTCATGCGTTTACAGATTTTATTGCTATCCTAAAATTTCCATTTTTAACTTTTGATAGTTTGATATCTTCTCAATTCCCTGACATCTTTCTCCAATTATCTTTTCTTATCACCTGGAACCTCTCATCACCTCCAATTGTTTGACTCTTAAATCAGGCCACGACCTCTTTCTTTTGTAGCTTTTTGCTCAACTATAACTTCTACAGTTGTCTTTTTTCAGGCATGTTGTCCATTGCCTTGAGCTCTAATTTTGTGTTTTCATACTACACTTTTTACTTGATGTTCCCATCCATGTCTAATCAATATTGGTTCCTATCAATTGCTCATCAAAGAACCATTTCTCCCCTGGAATATTACAATATTGCAGTGGCCTCCTAACTAGTTCTTGCATTCTCTATTGGAGAATATTGTTGGCAATGATGCCAAACGCTGCCTTAAAAATATGAAGGTTTTAATGTCAATCTCCTGTTGAAAACACTTCCATTTTATCTCATTGCTTTTAAATTAATGTTCTAAGTCCTAAAAATTCAAAAGCTGTCACCACTTTTTATTACTCTAGCCTTAGTCAGGTATTTAAACTTTACCTTCAGGGGTTTTATTTAAGCCTATAAGTATTATTTTATCATATTGCTTTATATACCTTTTTTTACACTCACTTTCATATATTACAACACAATTTAGCAAATAATTTTTTCTTTCTCCATCTAGAACACAATATTTATATATTTAATATTTCAATTAATTATTTAAATAGATAATACATGAAACAGTACCATGGCGAGACATGAAGTTCACAACCATTTGTTTTCTGCTTCATTTATCAAGGGAACAACATTTGTCTTATTTCTTGATAATGAGATAGATCTGGTGGTGTTCTTTCAGGCTATCAGAAAGTAGTGGGTGTTGCAACACCACTTAGACACTTACTGCAAAGTGATACGTCACCATCATTTAGATCAATATGTCTGTGCTTACATCCCAGGAGCCAGGAAGAGCAGGAAATTGCTAATTAGTGATAGTTTGGAAGACCAAGTGAAGTTCAATTGCCCTATATTATGAGAGAGTACAGTGCTTTCAGTTTTATTTTATGGAGATGCTAATAATCTTGTTCTTAAATCACTTTTATTTTTCATTTCTGTGAAATAAAATTGAAATCATGTGTATTACTCTTATTTTTCTTAAAGATATTTTATTTCATGAGTTCCCAAATTTTGCTTTTGACAGACTAGGCAAACTTGGCTCTTTTATGAGTCAGACATGTATTGAAACACTATCACTGTCTTGATTTATATCGATGCCTTCTATTTTTAAAATAAACCCATCTTAACATAATTTTTTATAAAATTAACATTTCAATAACTTTCTCCTAACCCTGATCACATTTAAATCAAACATCCATAGTGTCTGTAAAATCACAGTACAAGATGGATGAAATGACCACTAAACACTCAGCAGATGAATATTAGATAAAAGTCGAAACTGAAAGCAAGAGAATGGAAAGATCCTTAGGTTGTCTCTGATTGCAAGGCCTAGAGGGGTGGAATTAAGGAGGAACCACTTGGTTTATTGTAAATTTGGAGTGGTAGATTTGTGATGCAAAACTCATTATTAAAAATTACTAAGTAAATCACTAGATATATAGTAGGCTATGAATAAATAAATGACAAATGTGTATAATGCACAAAGGCTATGGTTATTTCAATGCTTGGTTTTTGATATTCAAAAATAATGATTATAGTTTTAGTAGTTTTGGGGTATGAATAAACACTGACTTCATTAGCTAATACATTAAACACCTACACTAAACGATTCTCTATTCTAACCAGAACCTACTGTATATTAAAGCATTGTGAAATTATTTGAAATTTATTTCTATAGAGCATAAAAGGATTAATAAAAATGTATATACACACCATGCACAGCTGAGAATATTTAGCCGTTTTGAATTTAAATGTACAAATCTTATCTGGAATAATATTTTTTAGAACCCCTTTTATGCTTGATGTTCAAAAGAATAAATTTATAAACAGATTTGCCTTTTCCATGCATTTTGTTAGTAACTCATTAGCCACATTTTAACATTTATTTTATGATTGACCTTGTCAAAACATAGTTCTCAGTATGATTATAAAGTTATACATCATCTAAACTTGTAGCTAGTAAAGCTCTTGTTCTATAATTTGACAAGTAATTCTGATTATAAATTTTGTTGGTATAATTTTCCACTAAGGAATTATGCTATTTTAAATTAAATTGTGGATTCTCCAACTTGCCACTTTCTATTGATACAATCATAGTAATATGGCTAAGATAAATATAACTTCTTTCTTAAAATAACTCAAAGAAGTTTATCAATGATTTTTTTTTCCCTTTATCAGTTACTAGCAGTTAAATAGAGATGGTTTAGGTAATAAATCTGAATAAGCAATAGTAGAAAGGGAACAAGAACCCATTTTTCACAATTTGAGACTAACATTACTAATAATTTATTCCTTAATTCATTAAGTATTATAGAGAATTTACTATGTACCAGACGCTATTCTAGGCAGTGATGCTGGTGATTCATTCTAATGGTTGGTTCTACAAATAAATAAGCAAACAAACACATAAAACTAGATACTATTAAGATTTAAAAGTTTATGATAATTCATGGGCAGCTAACTATATTTTATGTGGTCAGAGAATTGTATCTGAGGTAGCATTTAAGCTGATTTTGAGTCCTAGGGAAGAGTCAGTCATATGAAAATCAAGGGAAGGCATAAGTAATACCTGTGCAGAGGTCTTAAACTGAAAATTATCTTGGGATGCTGGAGGACATTTGTATATAAAAGAGAAAGTGGTATTCAGTTGGCAAGGAAGAGGACAGAAATGAGTGATGATGAAGATGGGACTAAGTGCCCTACATTTGAGTTACCTCTTTGAGAGGCAGTTAGCAGATTGAAGTAGGTGTCTTATAAACACTAGCTCAAATCTCTGGTTCTATGTTTAATGTTCTTAAATTTGATATGCTATTAATTAGTATGTATGTATATGTGGGCATATATATTCTATTTGAAGAGAAATTATTCACCTTGAAAATTTAAATGCTCTGGAGGTTTTGTGGTTTGTTTTAAGCATAACTGGATTTTGAAGATTGAAAAATCAAATTTCAATATTCAATGAGGAAAATATTTTAGTTTATTTTTATGAATAAATAAAAATAAACTAGCTTCTCATTGCATTTACAGACCAATGATCCCTTTGAATTACGTGCTATCAGGTTATATTATATGGTCCCATTTGTTACAGTCATACAATCCTCCTCATTTTCCCCTTTCATTTACTAAAAATTTTAGCACCTTCCTTACTGTCTTTCTCTCTAAAAAGATTTCTATTTCTTAGAAATCTTACTCGATTATTTCAGTACCCACGGAGATGATCCAATCCAGCATCCTGACTTTTCCATTCCTTGCCTTTACATTAGCAACACACCGAATGGGCTTGTAATAGACCTATCTTTACCAGTAAGAACCCACACCCGAAATTTTAGTATCAGGCACCCACTCATGAACTGTAACCTCTTCCTTTTTATCTCTAATGATTTCACAGCAACAATTATTTGGTTCCTCCAGGACCTCTCATTTATTGACACTACCATATTTTTACTGTAAATCATTTTCTTTAGGCCCTCAGTTTCCTCAGTCTTTGGCTTAATTTCACATTGTCTCTTTTTAAATCACTACCCTGACTACACCAGCTACTTTGACTTCCTTTCTTGTCATCATTTCTATTAAGCGAAACTTCAGCCCTATTTTAAATTCAGCTTTCTACTCTCTAGTGCTACATTACCCTAGTGATAAAATTATAAATTCATAGCTGGTCAGGATATCCAGCAGAGTTCTTGTGCATTCATTATTTAATAATTCATTATTTAATCATTTCACAAATATTTATTGAGAATATACATACTTATTATATGACCAAAATAACAAGGAGTCCAGGATGGCTAGAGGGGAATGAACCAGAGAAAAAATTGGGATGAGGTTACAGATGACAAGGGTCGGGGGAGAAGGCACCAGAGTCATTGGTTCTGGTAAATTCTTTAGCATTTACTCAGAGTGAGATGGGAGCTATTGGATTTTGAGTTGTGCTGCTACAGTATCTGGCTCTAGGAGAGCAAAAGTGGAAGCAGAGAAGCCAATGAGGCAATTATTTACTATCCCAGGTTGGAGATTAGGGTGTCTTGAACCAGATCTCTCTAGTAGAGGTGGTGGGAAGTTGTTTAAAGGGAGAAATGAACAGTGATTGGATATGGTGCAAGTGAGAGAGTGTCAGCATTGGCTTCATTGGTATTTATACTGAACTATTGGAAAGATGAGAATGTCATTTATAGAGAAGAAAGAGACTTGAGAGTGGAGCAATTGTTTGTAGTCTGATCCAGTATACTATTAGCACTGCATTGCAGAAAGCAAGTAACTAGTGTGTATTGCAAAAGTCTCAACCATAAACTTTGAGACAGTCACATAAACAAGTGATGTGAACTTGGAATAAAATAACAAATGACAGTTCAAACTTAGCCTTTGTACTGGGGAGACAGCAAAAAACGGAGAGGACTGAGGAGCTCGTGTTGTTAGTTTTAGAAAACGGTTGTCATGCATACATTGAACACTGTCCCTGAATCTACTGTTTATTCCAGAGAAGCAGGAAATCTGAATTTTTATGTGAAATATCCCTAATTTTAAATAATTATGTTTGCTAATTCAAATTAGTGAAAAAGTACACACGAAAAAATAAAAACAACAAAAATTTCTTGGTCACAAAAGTCTGCATGCCATAGCTTAAAACATATGGTTGTAGAAGGAAATCTTGATTTAAGCCCTGGGATCAGAAGATTCAAACTTGAGTCTCATCAGGGCAACTTACACTGCCAGCTTACCTTAGGCCAGTGACTTGACTAGTCTCCCAGTTTCAGATTCCTCCTATTCTGGAAAACAAAAAAGGGGATGGTTAGATTCTGTACTCTATAAGGGTTCTTAAGATTATGGATCAAAATTTTGACATACAACCCACGGGACATGAAGCTGAGAAAGGACAAGGATGATTTCTTTGCTCTCAATAGTTGCCTTATGGGGGTAAGGTATGGGGCTTACTGGACGGATTCAGAGAATCAACCATAACAGAGTTCCTAAATTATGAAATGTGGACAACCAAAGAGTAGGATAACATTCTTGCCTATAAGAGTGGAAAGAGTAGACAGATAACTTTCCACTGATAACTTACCAGTATACTGAAGACAGATCTGACTCAAAACCTCAACAGATCATGGAAATATATCTAATAATTCATTAGTGGATTAGCTGATAAGAAAAGTAGTATTTCTCAGAGTTCCGCTTGTCATTTTTATTCCTGATTGGGTGATAGCATAAAATGTTGATGATCTACATAGATAAACTTATGTAACTAAATATAAAACAGGTTTAAACTTAATTTTTGCATTTTTTTACTATAGACGTTAGGCACTTTCAAAATATTGTATAGGCATATTCTACAAACATGATATCAAGATACTAGAATAATTATTATTATATTACTACTAACTCTTCAGTTTACAGAAAGATAATGTGGAAGAATTAAACAATTTCCTTACCCAGTGAAAGTTTCATACTGTCTTTAACTCAAATTATTACAGATATATTTGTGTTTGTATAAGCATTTGTGATTTTTTTTTTATTAGACTATAAGGACTCCTTTTTAGACTACATTCAGTCTATAAATAATGAAACTGGTATTGGTATTGTACTGAAGGAAGTTAGAAGTTGAAATAAATTTGTGGGAATAGTAAAAATGAAACATATGATCCAGAATTAAAAGATCCTTTGGTCTTGTTAAAATGTGACCACAAAGAGACTATTACTGGCTGTTCTCAGTCTTTATCAAGGGATGCAAAGATGTTTAACCAACTGGGCTAAGGAGATTTAGTTCTGTTAAGAGAGAAACTGACCAAGATATTTTCAGTCATCAATTTTAGTTACAAAAGAAGGTTATATATTCTTTCGTAAGTACTATCACTAGCAATTCTGCCTCTGCCTTTGAAAATACAAGTACATAATTCACCCCAGCAGAGGGATGGGTTTTGCTGGTCCTTTGATTTCTATCATTACCGGGAACCCAAGTGCAAGTCCTATATATATACAATGTTGAGAACTTACAGGAAACATTTTCTACATGCTTAAAAATCTATTGCTCAATTCTTACATTTCTCTGTGTATTTTTAAAAAGCTCTGTGCTTGCTAGTAGTAGACTACTAGTTTTAGACCAATTTTCCTTTAATGCAGATTATTTATTAAAATTGGGGAGTGCTTCTGCGTCTGCCCAGGATGGAATAATAGTGACCAGTTTTAGCCTCCTGGTTTATACAAAAGTGGTGTGTGTGTGTGTGTGTGTGTGTGTGTGTGTGTGTGCACGCACACACACTCATGTGTAAACAAAATAATGGTTTATATACATTGGGAAAAAGGCAGAGAGAAGGGAAGTAGACCAGATAAGATTTATAAGTGCCTCAGCTCCCTGCCCAGAGTTTCCAGGCCATTGCAGAAAAGTGGGGCACTCAACAGAGCTGCGTACTCTGACTTGAAGCAGAGACCAGAGTTCACAGAAGCCGAGTGTGCTAGAATTTGTGGAGCACATACCAGAGAGGAGGGAGTTAAATGGAAAGAGCAAGATTTGAAGAGGGTATCCTTTCAACTCTTTGGCTCATAACTGACTGCATATGCATGAGATATAACTAACCAAAGCGAAGGGGAAAACACTGGAATAGTTCTGATTCCCACCAACTAGAGTAGAAACATTGTAATATGTGGGTTTTTAGAATTGTCAAAAGTTTATTGTCTTATCAATGGGATTAAGTTAGCCCTAAACTAAAACTGTCTTGTACTTGGCTTTATGAAACTTAAAACCAAGCCTTGAAAGCATTCAGCTAATTTCAGGTAACTTAACTGCATACCAGAACAAAGGTCAACACTCTTAAAAGACATCAAAATCCAGCAAAAGTGTAAGATACACAATGTTGAACTCTCAATCCTAAATACCTGGATAAGCAAAGAAGCAGAAAAATTTCATCCATATTCAAGAGATAAGTAAATAAAAATGGAATTAGAACTGAAAAAAGAACCAGTAGACAAGGACTGCAAACAGTGCTTATAATTATTCTCCATATGTTCAAGAGACTAGAGGAAAACATGCATGACTAGAAGAGAAATGGAAGATATTAAAAAAGAGGAGCTTAGAAGTATTTTAATAAGCTTATAAATTTGAAAATTGGAAATCTAGCTTTTTAAAACTGCAGTTCAGATGAATGCATAAGTAATATTCTGCAAAGACACCCTACAGGGTTTACTAGAATATAGATTCATTCATCTTTTGCTCTCTGATGAGGAACAGTATACCAAGCATACGTTAAGTATTCAGTGTTTCCTGAAGGAATGCCAACAACACAAAACTGGCCTTGAGTTATTTCTAACAAGGTGTGAACTTGGTTTTCAAACAAATAGTAAGTCATGAAGGACATCAGTTTCAGATTTTGAGATTATGATACATTTCTATTCCTGAGATTTGACATTGATTTTAGCAACATATTGTTATCTTTTCTTTTTTTTGCCAATAAAGCATTTGATAGTGATATCAATTTATAAAAGTCTTTCTATAAATTTAACGCCTCTCTTTGTTTTTCTCCAGTCAAATCTGTGAGAATAAGGAATAAGCAATTAAAGGATGCATCCCTCAAAGTAATAATGATATAAAACAAAGTATATTACATAAGTGAAATACATAAATATATTGTAAAAGACAACAAAGCTTTGTACTTATTGTGTTAAAGCAAAGATTTGTACTTACTGTATAGCAGAAAGATTCTGCATTCCAATTCTGGTCTCTCTGGTTCTCACCTTTACTTTCTCTCAAAAATCAGAGAAATTTTTCATTGACTTTTTAAAAATTTTTTATTTGATTAGTGACGCAATACCTTGTAGGAATGGATGTCTCATGAATAACTTTCATTGACCTAGGCAAGCATAAGTAGTAGCAAGCTGCAAAAAAGTTAGCATTATTGCAACAATAAAATTTTTTTTCTGAAATTCTTTATATCTTGAGTGCATATTTTTATAAAAATAATACTGGTCTCACTTTTTAAAATGTAGTGTAGGAACTGATATACTCATATTTGAGTGTTATATTTGTCATTTCAACCAAGTTAAGGCCATCAGCATTTATAGCTACTGCTATTCAATTAAATATTTGTCAGAGGGAAAGACAGGATTACTTTCTTGCATATACCTAGTACATCCAGCACTATACCTAAGAAAAACTCACTTAGCATCAATGCAAATTTCATTTTTTGATTGAAACTCTGATAGCATTATTGTTCAGACATTAGTATTAGGACTTTATAACTAATGTATGTATAACAGAAATATGTACAATATTGTTATTTAAAAAGTGAAGTAGAAGATTTGGGAACTGACATATTGCAAAAATATTTAGTTTGCTGTTTACCGAGTATACTTTCATCATCATTCTTAGATTTATTTTACTTCAAAGCAGTTTGGACTTCTCAATAGTGGATCATCATTTTACACCTATTTTAGACAGGACCAATTTGTTGCCACATGCCAAAGTCTACACCAGCAATGCACACAAAGAAACAAGCAAATATAAAATAGAAAAAAGGAAAACCACATTAATGAGAAAACAGTTAAGCAGAGAGTTGGTGACATTAGGCTAACTGTTGCTAAAACAACAGAGTAGTATTTTCATAGCCATGAGACTTCATCTATTTTATATCTTATATGATTTGAAAACAATTTTGTCAGTTATCACATATGAATGACATGTAATTTTAATCACCATTTTGCATCCATCAAGAGTAGTATCATACAAGGTCATTGAATCATTTACATAGAAATACTTATTGCCACAAAACTCCTCTATGGAGAATTTGCATTCTAATGTATATGCTTATCAATATTTTCATCAGCTAAAGCATTTTGTTATTTTACCTTTTGTCTGCCAAGCTCTTGTCACTTGTTACCTTTCTCATGATATCAGTAATATGTCTTAGGTTGGTAAAAGATAATTTCACACTCATTATATAACAATGTTAGTTAAGAATTGCCATTGTTCTATTTTGAAAATTATTTTTCATTTGTTTTTTTTTTTTATTTCAACTGTAAGATTCCCAAACTCTAGAAATATCTTTATGTAATTGGGTAAACACAGTGATTTGACATGAGGAAGCGAGGTGGAAGTTTAAAATATGTTTTTCTATTCTCTCTTTAATTTAGAAGGTGATTTTATGGAAAAAAAAAAACACCTCCTCTAAGGAAAAAAAAAAAAAAAATTTCTCTAGGGTCTTTGTGGCCTGGAATGAAATATAAAAAATAGCTGAATGCTTTGTTTCCTTCAATGCTGGGAAACAAGGGTAGTATATATGAAAGGGATTCCAACACTCTTTTTCATTAGTTGATAAATCTTTTACATTTCTGAGAATGGTCAGCAGTAAAGCCTTGAAGTGACTTAAGTAAAGACCTTTTATCATCAGCAGGAAGCTGAAAGCTATACTCTTAGCTTCAGGAAAACAAACAAACAAACAAACAAAACCTTTAAAATTTAAATAGAATCCTGAAAATTAAAATTGGAAGTGTCATTTCAAAATATTGGTCTGAATTATAAAATTTGTGAGAGTAATGAGTTGAATAACTTATTGAGTGAATTACAATTCAAAGTACTTTAAAACACTTGGTATTAATTTCAATGTACCTTTGAAAGACTGATGTCCAACTCATTAGAGTTAACTAAAGCCAGGCATACACATTTTTGAACCAAGAACTCCCTTTGATGTCTAGGGAGAAGAGTAATATCCTTGTGTTAATTTCTGTGTAGGAGAAGAAAAACTGTCTTTAAGTGTTGTAGTCAAGCATGAAGTTACTCCTTTGTCTTCTCTCAACCTGTACAGTGTCTCACTGTTATTTATGCAGGTAAAATTTGGAATTATCCAAGGCAAAACAAATTCATCAAGGTAATATTTGTTGAACACTTACTATTTGCAAAGTAATGGGATAGGCCTAGAGTGATGTAATAATAAGGAAGGTACAATCTTTTCCCACATTAAGACTGCAAAAATTAAAAAAAAAAAAAACACACACAACTGTGAGTATGAGTACTACAAACTATTCCAGGAAAACTACTTTGAGTCTTAAGCTAGTCACTCAATTTATGTCAATAAAAATGAATTAAGAGCAGTGATAACACCAAATCTCAGACTTTCTCATCGTAAAAGTCCTTGCAGTTTAATGCATAATCGCTCACCATTAATATTTCATTTCCTTATCTTTTGCCTGTGTTGTATTATATGTAGTAATTAGAATTGATTTTTATAGTATAATTTCACAAGATACCAAAATAAGTACCCCACCAAAGGCAGGAAGAAGATTTATAATATATTTTCAAATGTTAACTCAATTCTATTAAAGAAAATCAATAAACGTTTAATAAACCCATTCAGTGTGATATTCAACTATGCATTGTCCTATCCATGTTTAAAGGCAGGTTCTTTTTAAGACTACTTTAGTAAGTACTCTCCAGATAACTTCTCCACTACTCCTGAATTAGTGAAACATTTCAGATTTAAGGCTGATGATATTTTCTTAGAACTTAAGATTCTTGCTGTCACCAATTGCTGTTTAAAATTTGAATATATTTATATAATTATAAATATAACATCTGAATCTGGAGAAATTAGCTGAGCACTTGAAATTAATTAGATTAAAACTAAAATTTTATAAAAAATGAATGTGAAATAACTTGACGAAATATGTAGGAATAGCTGTAAAACCAGTGCTTCACAGACATATGTTTGGGGAAGGCCATTAAAACTGTCTTTTTCTTCTAGTTCATGATGATAATATCTGGTTCCTAGGTTCATGAATTTCATGAATTAGTTCATGAATTTTAGGAGAACTGCATTGTTTACCTATTGAGCTCTGACTGCAACTGCTTAATTTATTTTCCATTAAATAGTCAATCGATTTGTAGTTTCCGAATTAGAAAATGCACAGGGACTCATTACCTTAGAGTTATTTTCAGGTGGGAAAAAGAATCCTATTGTCAGCAAAACTGATGATTCCTTAAGATGCAATGGAAACTCCATCTATTTTCCAGGTATTCTCTAAAGTTTGGATATTAGTGGTTTGCTTTTAAAATTTGAAGATACAAAGAAACAGATAATATCAGCATGTCAATCACCTCTGACATTCTGATAAATGGAAAATGAAGATGAAAAATTGGTCACTTCCAAATATGATTTAAAAAGTATTGTCCATTTACAATGAAAAATTTAGAAATTATATTTACATTTTTAGAAGGCAACTATTGTATAGTGCTTTGGATGATTATATCATAGTATTTCCCAAAAAATAATTTTTTGCAACATGTACTTTATATGATTAGTTTATAACATTTTGTTGGGAAATTCAGATTGCTTTCTTATTCACCAAAACTTACAGTTCAGAACTCATTTTTTGGTAAAGATATCTTTATCTTTTGGCTTTTGCTTTATTAATTATGAACTATAAATGTGGTGGGTAGAATTTTGGCCCCCATATTCTTCATCCTCTGATGTTATGATTTTTGTATGCAACATTACATAACAAAGTGGTTTTGCAGATGGAATTAGGATTATGTCTTAAAATGATTACTCTGGATTATCCAGTGATCTTAATGTAATTACATGGGCCCATAAAGTAGAAGAATGTAGGAGTGTGGGTCAGAGAGATGCAAAGGAGGAAGAAGCAAGAGTCTCAAAGCATAAAATAGACTCATCCTGCCATTACTAGCTTTGAAGATGCAGGAGCGACCATGAGCTAAGGAATATGAGTGGCCACTAGAAGTTAGGAATGGCCCTGAGGTAACAGCCAGCAAGGAAATGAGCACCTCATTTCTACAACCACAAGGAGATCTGAATTCTGTCAACAACTTGAATGAGCAAGAACAGCGTTCTTTCCTATAGCCTCCAGAATGCAGTCCAGCTGATTTCTCTGAAGTTCTGACTAATGGAAACTAAGAAATGGTAATTGAGTTTTGTTTTAAGCTACTAAATCTGTGGTAATTTGTCACAGAAGCAACAGAAAACCAACACATTGAATCTTCAATATTTTGAGACACTGGATTACAAACTTCTAGGTAAAAATTTATCTTCAGTAAAATAGTATATTTTCTATAATTTTTAAAATATAAAAATGTGAAACATTTTATGAATATTAAATAAAAAGTAAATGAAAATAACTCTTACTTTCCAAAAATGTATTAATTCTAACCTAGCTTTTAAAATTATCTTTCTATAATATCTGTGATTTCCTTCCCCCAACTCCAAGTTAAATAGGATTCTTTCAAGGGAAACTGCTGTTGAATGGTGACATATTAAAAGAATAAAAGAACAGAAAATTATTTTCTTATATAGTGGCTTTCAGTGCTCCTTACTAAAAGTATTTGAGATGAGAATTAATCCAAGTGCCATCTCCTTGATCTTGTCATTTTTCTATCCAAAAACTAAGTGGTTTTCTTGTAGGGAGGATAGTTGTATTGAGAGACAAAGAACCTAAAAGGAAGTAATATTGTTTGAGCACTGTGATCTCAAGAAATCATTTGTTGCTATTAAATCTCATTTAAAAGACCCTGTTAAGCTATTATTAAAAAGAGCTATCTGAACTAGGTGAACTTGATTAACATTTTTAGTTACTAATTTGTGCCTGAGTTATGTTATATAGCAAAAAATATAGATATCTTTATTATGTATTATCTGCTCCTTTTTTTGAAATGTATAGTTTATGTCTGACATTAATTATAACAAATATTTTGGAAGTAGAGTATTTACATCATTTGTTTTACAATGTAAATAGTAAAGAAACATCAGTTCTAAATCTAGAGCAGTTTAAGTATATATTCTTGCTCCTATTGTCAAAGTCAATAGATTTGGTATAAATAATCCCATAATGTAACTCTCTGCATGCTTCACAAGCATAGGTGACAATGCCATCAGCTAGATCAACACAAGAATATCTGGTAAACATTGTAATTTTAATGAGTTAAAGTAAAGCAAATATATATTTAGAGTGAAAAGTAATAAAACGCTTTGAAGTAAAAATAGAAAAACAGGTAGCAGACTTTGTTACACATATGTACACTGCTTTTAATATTTTGTTAGAGAATCTTGTATAATTGGTATCAGTGCTTCTCCACAAACTATGTATAATGTTCTCTCTGTATAAAGAAATGCTAGCCGTTGACCACTAAACCCCTGAAACCAGTAAATCCTGCAAAAAGTTGCCAACTATCTCTATTCCCACTTCCCACAATAGTTATAATTCATCACATGAGAAACTCAGGGCAAACCCTTGGCTCTATGAATCCAAAGTTCTTAGAAGTTTGATTTCTGTATCCTGTTTTCCTGGTAGACGCTTCATTCATGTCCTGTGATTATAAATCTTTCTGTCCAATTTACAGGCATTCACATCTCTAATAATCTGTTGAACATATCACATGAAAAAGATTCATTTAAAGCCCAGCATGAAGGTTATGGAAATGAAATTCTATACATCACAAAGTCTATTCTGATGAAATTTTTACTATCAAAAACAGTAATCAATTCTAGCTAGGTTAATTTCACTCTAGAAGAGACAAGTTTCACCACAACTAACCAAAGTCTCTTCTGAACAGTAAAGGAAGGAAAATTGCTAGTTTCATAGAACTGATAAATAATTTATAATTATATGATTGGTGTAATGTTGCTGATTATAGTTACTACAATGCCATTCATATTTTCTTGGAATTATTCAGTAATTCCATTAATATTACAGCATACCGTTTTGACCTTGGGTTGCAGTTTTTCTACAAATGTAGCAGAACTCTGAGCTCAGAGGTGATTTTATTCTATTAACTCTCTTATTACCTATAAAATCAAACTTGGTCAGTTTTTCTTTTCACAAAAAGAAACCATGGTATAGATTCAAACCTTAGTTAAAATCACACTGCTATAAGCCAGTAGGAGTTTCAAAAACAGAATAACACAAGTTCTGATTCTTTATTAACTAAACATACCACCTCTTAGATTGAGTAAAATTTAATAAAAAGACCCTACTTTCCCTTGGTATGAAGGTGAGATAGCTGGGAACAGAGGCAAGAGGCTCTGATTTGTAGTATTTTCTGATTTCAGTCATGTAAATATTTTCATAATGACTTCGTTTGAAACTCTCAATATGATGGCACTGAACTACTTAGAGATATGCACAGTTGACTCTCTCTTACTGGTGGAACAAGTTAAGAACCTCTTCCTGGACAAAAAGTAAAGTGGATTATTGATTTTCTTGTTATAATTCTGATAATTTCTGCACAATGGAATTCTCTAGATCAGCGTTTCTCAAACTTTAATGTGCAAACAATTTACCCAAGCAGGTTCTTTCGTATTTATTTATTTATTTAGTTAGTTAGTTATTTTTGCTTTTTATTTATTTTTTTAAAGCTTTTTTAATTTTTCAAAAATTATTTTTGTTGTGACATCCAGTAAGTTTCAAGTGTACAATTCAACAATGGAGCATATAAATATATATATTGCATCATGCGTTCACCACCATTAGTTAGATTTCTTTCTGTCACCACATATTTGACCCCTTTTACCCTATTTTCCTTCCCCACTTCCCTCCCCTTCCTCCCCTTTCCTCTGGTAACCACTAGTCTATTGTCCATATCCATGAGTCTCTGTTTGTTTGTCCTGTTTGTTGCTTTTAGGTTTATATCCCACATATAAGTGATATCATGTGGTTTCCAACTTTTTCTGCCTGCCTTTTTTGTGCTTAGCATGATTATCTCAAGGTCCATCTATGTTGTGGTGAATGGCAGTATTTCATCTCTTCTTATGGCTGAGTAATATTCCATTGTATGTATGTACCACAGCTTTTTTATTCAGTCATCTACTGTTGGACACTTCGGTTGCTTCCATGTCCTGGCCACTGTGAATAATGCCACTTTGAACATGTGCAAATATCTTTTGGGATATGTTTTCAAGTCTTTGTGATAAATACTCAGGTTCTTATTTAAAATGCAGTTTCTTATTCAGCAGTTTTGAGATGTGATCCAAGATTCTGTACTTTTTAACGGGTTCCCAGATAATGCCAAACCTTCTGGTTCCATGGACTATAGTTAGAGTAGCAAGAGTATCCAGAAGTTTAGTGCGCATCAGCAGCACTATGTGACAGTGTTAAAACAAATTTCTTGGCCCGAGAATTCCTGATTCAGTATATTTGGGGCAGGTGGACAGATTGGGTGGACAAGAAAGCTTGCATTTTTGGTAAGTTTCCAGGTGATACTGATGATGCTTGTCCACATCTTGAGAACCAGATTTCTCTTGGTCCGGAGAAATCTCAGAATCCTGAAGAACTTTGTCTTTTAACTTAAAAAATATCTGGAAAGAGAACAGAGTTTTAAATCACTAGTTCTTTCCTTCATCCCATAATACCATTGCCAGCATGACATGACAATCCATAGGATTTAAATCATTATGTTATCTTCTGTGGGATGTTCTAGTGGAATTTAAAGAAATTTTTCTTTTCCTTCGGGAATTTGCAACTTATTATGAGATAGTAGTCAGAAATAAATGACAGCAATATAAAAGATGCACAAGAAAATTTATCAACCCTGAAGTGTGATTATGTGAGGATTAAGTACAAGGAGATGAGGGAAATAATTAAGAAAGGTGATGATTTATGTTACCTGGAGATATGGTTCAAATCAGCCAGACATGTCTAACAACATTAGGTGGGAAATATGGTTCATAACATTGAATCCCAGAGGGATTTGCACAATTTACTGAAGAAATTTTCAATAGGTACTGCGGCTCAGAACTGAGAGGTCACTATTAGCAGTTGAAGACTTTTCATAAGACATTGTCACGTTAAGGTTCATAAAGACTCTTGACAAGTATATTGTTTCAGGGGGAAAAGATAGGCATTATGAGGCCTTGGTACGCTCGTCTAACTTAATGGTGAGAGCTATCAAAATTATTAATTATGTAGCTATCAGAATTTCTTCTTCTTGGGAAAGTGAAGACATTACTAACATGGAAATGAATGATTCCCATCCAAATGAGAAGAAACAGGCTACTCATTCATAGCAAGGGAATCATTCACCATCAGAGACTCAGGCAGATCAAGGAATGGGATCATTTTATGGTTCAAAAAGGAGGAAAGCTTCAGGTATACTCTGGTTGGCAATCGTTGGCATGGGGAAGCTGGAAGAGGGCAAACTAGAACAGCGCATGTGATTGGTTTGGGGACCATTTTTGATTTTCTTTGGTTGGTCCTGAATTGGAAGTGGGGGCAAAAATAAGGAAGTTAGATGTGATTGGCCAATTTAGTATTGTTCTGGGCTGATTGCTGCAGAAATTGTGGGTCAGAGGTCTTATGTGTTGTTTGTGTATTCAGCCTCTCAATGAACACTTTTGGTCATTCTCTTACGAGGGGTTGACTTATTCTGGAACAGCTGGCAATCCAGATCTTTACTGCTCAGGGATTGTTTAGTTGTCTCAAAAGTCAAATATATCACAAGGTCTTCTTGACCTTTGTGTTGTAGCATCACAGCAATTGATGAGCGAGCAGCTGCACAATAGCATTTAGGCTCTAGATAGAATGTAATGTACTAGTAGCATCAAGAACAGTATGGCAGAAGTAATAACAATGAGCAGTCCTTGTTCCATGCTTCAGAAGTAATCCAGACCAAGAGAACAAATACCATGGACTATGAGGATCAACCTTAAAGACATATGTAGCATTCTTCTTAGGCCAATGTGATTCCTGTCCTACTTTACCTATTCTATTACA
Source organism: Pteropus medius (assembly GCF_902729225.1). Lineage (NCBI taxonomy): Eukaryota > Metazoa > Chordata > Mammalia > Chiroptera > Pteropodidae > Pteropus > Pteropus medius. Next base: position 5,149,328 of record NW_024340848.1, read on the forward strand.
CCATTGATCCAAGTACATAAAGAACTAGCAGTGTCACAGATACCACTATGACAAGTCTCTTTAAAAAAACTAGAGCAATGCAATTTTGTTATCATTATTTGTGCTGGTGAGTTGGGACTGATCTATGTTCTATCCAGGACAGAGGAGGTATCATAACTTTGTCAGAGTTAGTGATTGACTTTGATTGAGATATACTTTATATACCACAAAATTTACCAGCCTTAAGTGTACAATTCAGTGATTTTTAATAAATTTACAGCTTTGCAACTATCACCAAATCCTGTTGTATGTATGTATCCATTTATTTATTTTTCAACTTTATTAAGGTATAATTGACAAAAAAAGATATTTAAAGTATACAACACGATGATTTGCTATGTGTGTTTGTTGTGAAAGAGTTCTTCCCATCCAGTTAATAAACATCTATCACTTCATAGGTTTAATTTTTTCTTTTTTGGGGTGGGGCATGAGAACATGTAAATTCTACTCTCAGCAAATTTTAGTTCTAAAATACAGTGTTATCAGTTATAGTCATCATGGTATACATTAGATACTCAGATCCTATTCATCTTATAACTGAAAGTCTGCACCCTTTTGTCACATGCTCCCTATTTTCTTCACCACCCTCTGCTCCTGAAAACCATTTTTTTACTCTTTTTATATAAGCTGAACTTTTCTTTTTTTAAGAAAAAGAAATTTCACATATAAGTAATACTATGCAGTATTTGTCTTTCTCTGACTTATTTCACCTAGCATAATGCCCTCCAGCTTCATCCATGTTTTCACAAATGGCAGAATTTCCTTCATTTTTAAAACTGAATAATAATCCATTGTCTATGTTTGCATGTGTATATGTATCATGCAACACACAGATATACATACAAACACATATGTAAAATCACTTTTTCTTCATCCTTCTGTTGACAGACAGGTTTTTTCCATATATTAGCTATTGCGAATAATGCTGCAATGAAGATGAGAGTGCATATATCTCTTGGAAATAATGGTTTCATTTCCTTTGGGTATATACCCAGAAGTGGGATTGCTAGATTATATGGTAGTTTTATTTTTAATTTCTTGAGGAATCTCCATGCTGTTTTTCATAGCAGCTGTACCAGTTTACATTGCCACCAATGGTGTATAACAGTTCTCTTTTTTTCCACATCCTCACCAGCATTTATCTCTTGTCTTTTGAGAATGGTCATCTTATCAGGTGTGAAGTAATAACTCATTGTGGTACTGATTTGTATTTTCCTGATGATTAGTGATGTTGAACACCTTTTTATGTACCCCTTGGCCATTTGTATAACTTTGGAAAAATGTCTATTCAATCCTTTACCATTTTGTAACTGTTTTTTTTTTTGTTGTTTTTGTTGTTGTTGTTTGCTATTTAGTTATATGAGCTCCCTGTATGTTTTGGATGTTAATCCTCTATTAGATAAGTGGTTTGCAAATATTTTCTTCCATTCCATAGGTTGTCTTTCTATTTTGTTGATGGTGTCCTTTGCTGTGCAGAGTCGTTTTAGTTTAATGTAGTACCAGTTGTTAATTTTCTCTTTTGTTTTCAGTGTCAAGTTTAAAAAATCACCTCCCGGACTAATGCCAATAGCTTATGACCTTTGTTTTCTTCTAGAAGTTTTTTAGTTTCAGGGCTTACGTTCAAATCTTCAATCTGTTTTGAGTTGATGTTTGTGTATGGCTTAAGAAGAAGTCCACTTTCATTCTTTTTTATGTGGCTATTCTGTTTTTCCATCACCACTTATTGAAGAGACTGTGCTTTTCCACTCTGTATTCTTGGCTCCTTGGTCATAAATTAACTGACCATGTATACATGGGTTTATTTCTGGGTGCTCTTTCCTGTTCCATTTATCTATGTATCTATTTTTATGACAACACAGTACTGTTTTAATAGCTTTATAATATAGTTTAAAATCAGAAAGTGTGGTTTCTCCAGCTTTGTCCCTCTTTCCCAAGACTGCTTAGGCCATTCTAAGTTTTGTGGTTTCATAAAATGTTAGGATTGTTTTTTCTATATCTGAAAAATGCCATTGGAAATTTCATAAGGATTACACTAGATCTGTAGATTGCTTTAGGTAGTGTGATCATTTTAGCAATATTAATTCTTCCAGTCCATCAACATGTGTTACCTTCATTTATTTGTGTCTTCTCTGTTTTTTATTCTTAAATGCTTATAGCTTTCAGCATATGGGTTTTTCATGTCCTTGGTGATAAATTTATTCCTAAGTATTTTATTCATTTTAATGCTATTGTAAATGGCATTTTCATCATTTCCCTTTCTCATAGTTCATTGTTGGTGTATAGAAATGTAACTGATTCTTGTATATTGATTTTATATCCTGAAACTTTACTAAATTTATTTATTCTAACAGTTTTGTTGTTGTCGGCATCTTTAGGGTTTTCTATGTATAATATCATATCATCTGCAAATAGAGACTGCACAAATTTTACTTTTTTTTTCTGTTTTGAATGCCTTTTATTTGTATTATTTTGTCTAATTTCTCTGGCCGTGACTTCCAGTGCCTATGTTAATAAAAATGGTGAGAGTGTATATCCTCATCTTATTCTTTAGCTTTTTGCTGTTAAATATAGTGTTAGCACTATGGGCTTGTCATGTATGACCTCTACTATATTGAGATACTTTCCCTCTGTATCCAGTCCATTGAAAGTTTGTATCATGAAAGGATATTAAATATTATCAAGTGTTTTTTTATGCATGCATTGAGATGGTCATATGTTTTTATCCTTCATTTTGTTAATATAGAGTATCACATTTGTTGTTTTGCAAAATTCGAACCATCCTTTTTTCTGGAATAAGTCCCACTTCATCATGATGTATGAACTTTTTAATGTGCTATTGAATTCAATTTGCTAATTCTGTTTTAAGAATTTTTGCACCTACAAGAATATTGGTCTGTAATTTTATTTTTTGGTAGTCTCTGTCTGGTATTGGTATCAGGGTGGTGCTTGTCTCATAAAATGAATTCGGAAATGATTTCTTCTCTTCCATTTTTTGGAAGAGTTTGGGAAGGATTGGTATGTATTCTTCTTTGAATGTTTAGTAGAATTCACCAGTGAAGTCATCTGGTCCTGGACTTTTCTTTGTTAAAAGGTTTTTGATTATTGGTTCAAATCCTTAATAGAAATTGGTCTGTTGAGATTTTTTATTTCTTTATGATTCTTGGTAGATTGTATGTTTCTAGGAATTTATTCATTTTTTTTCTAGATTTTCCAATATTAGCATATAATTTTTCATAGTTGCCTCTTAGGATTCTTTGCATTCATGTGGTATCAGTTGTAATGTCTCCTTTTACTTATAATTTTATTTATTTGAGTCTTTTCTTGTGTGTAAGTCTAGCAAAAGGTTATTTTGGTTATATTTTTTTTACAAAAATCATTTTTTTTATGGATGACCTTTGTCTCTTATTGCAGTATTTGGCTCAGTGTCTACTTTGATATAAATATAACTATCCTTGCTTTCTTTTGGTTTCCATTTTTCTGGAATATCTTTTTCCATCCCTTTATTTTTAGTCTCTGTGTTTACTGAAGTGAGTTTGTTATAGGCAGCTTATAGTCAGGTCTTGTTTTTATTTGCTCATTCAGCCACGCTGTCTTTTATTGGAGAATTTAGTCCATTTACATTTAAAGTAATTACTGATAGGTATGGACTTATTATTCTCCTTCTGGTAAAGGCAAGAACATAGCAGGATAGAGGTGTGGCAGTGATGAAAAATGCCATACGAGGGAGGAAGTAAAAGATCTCATGAGATATTTGAGGTCAATATTTGGCTTTTTCTTTTTGATCCTAGTTGGAGTCAAGGGCCAAAAAATAGGAAAGCTAGAAGACATTTACAAAGTCAAGAATATTCTGAGCTGGTTACTACAGATTGTGGGTTAGGATTCTTTTGTTGTCTATTGCCTAGCCATTATCTATTAATAATCTCTTAATACATTAGGAAATTAAAATAGAATCGTAATTCTAATTCAGTCTCTCAAAAAATTATTTAAAAAATTTAAAACAAAATATAACATCTCAGAATAAATGAATTATAATTTCTTTTTAAGAACGTATGTCAAATATAAATATATTATACCTAATAAACTATATTTGTTTCTATATTACATTTTCAATACAAATCACATAACTTTTTAAGTAACCAAAGTTATATAAGTTTAAGTTTAAAAGAAAATGTAATATCTAAAATGAAAATATTGCTAACTTATATTAGATTAAGAACAGAATAATAATTTTAATCCAAGCTCATCACTGCCTAATATAAAGTCCCTTGGAAGAAAGCTTCCATAGCTAGGAAAGTTGTCCAAGTAGTATCGTTAGAGCATCAAGAAGGAGTAGAAATAAAATGCATCCTGTGAGCAGAGTTGAAAAAGTGAGATTTATCTTTACTCAGTCATTTGGTTTCTAAGAAAGTTTTAGCATTTTCTCTCAAAATGTGATAACCTGCATCAGAAATGCCTTGAAGGAGGGCTGTCAAAAAATCCACATTGCTACAGCTCACAAATAGGAGCATTTAGTGAACCAAACTTGAAAGCCTCAAGCTTAAAATAAAATGGCCCTCAAGTTCTTTCAGGTTGCACAGGATTAGTAGGTTTTTTTGTTTGCTTGCTTTTTTATAATTACTAATACATTTATACACCTAAAAACAAAAAGAGAAGTAAAGCTTAATACAACTATAATGCTATATAATATACTTTGATTTAGACGAGCTTAGTGTGGGGGAAATTTTGTTGGAAGAACTTTTGAATTAGAATTAGCATAATTTATTTCTTGTTTTTTGAAAACAAAAAGGTCTAACAAATTTTTTCAGTGCGTACTGAGGAAAAACATATGTATACTTGAATACACAAAGTATAAAAATATCACTTGTCCACTAATATTTTTCAGGTTTCCATTTTTTTCTCTTGACCCTTTTTGAAATAAAGATGACAAAGTAAATGTTTATTTTCTTCATATCTTTTTCATTTCATTCCCATATTTGGTATCTGGGGAAACTTGAAAATTTTGGTTTATAGAATGATATGACTTCAAAGAAACTTGGATTATTGCTTTTTTAGAGGAAATACACACCTAGTAATAATTTTTGTCCTCTGCTCAAAGAATTGTTCCCAATGTTTCTTAAATACTTTCTCTTGCTTTTAACTTATTCTTTGACAGACTTTATTTAGTTCCCTAAATTGCTGTCATTTGAAAGGAATTAGAACACTTGGGAAAGCTAATTAGAGGATTTTCAGAGTGTTCTGTCCCTATTCCAAAGATACACTGAAATAGGAAGACAATAAAGCATGTACCTAGATTCTGAGCTCAAAAAGGAAGGCATGACTATGGATTGTTAATAATCTAATAAATCTGTTTTTCTCTCCATATTAATATAACACTGGTATATGGAACTCTGGCTAAAATTGAAGATCATTTTGTTTGCTCAGTACTTTAGGTAAATAGCAAGGAACTGCAAACTATAGCCCATGTGTCAAATCTAACCCATCAACTATTTTTTAAAGTTTTATTGGAACACAGATATCCCTTTATTTACCTATTAGCTATGGATATTTTTAAGCCACAGTTTCAGAGTTGAGTAGTTGAGAGACAACACAGTTCACAAAACAAAATATTTACTGCCTGACTCCACAGAAAAATTAGTCATTAGTTTCTTTCAGTAATTAAATAACCTTTTAACTCAGAAGAATGTCCTAAAATAAGAAAGAACTATTCTCTAATTGTTCTTGATTTTTATTGTTGATGCTCTACCTGGGATTTTTTTTTTTTTACCCTTTGGATTTTAGTTTTTGAATCAACTCTCCCATGAAGTTTTTCTAAATACCTCTAAATAGAATGAGTCACTCTTCTGTGCTCCCTTCATATTTGGTACATGGTTCTACTGCTAGAGTTTTCACTCTGAAGTTTAATTGCGTTTACATGTCTCTGTTCCCTACTATACTGTGAACTCTTTGAGAAGGACAAGATTAGCACAGTGTTCAATGAGTGTTTATTGAATTAAATTTTCATTAGCATAGTATTCTAAGGATTGCTGGAGATGTTTGCTAGGCCTATTTTTACATTATGTATGAGATAAAATATTTGAAACACCAAGCGATATGGAAGCAAAGGAACTAATTAATTGTGTAAATTAAACTAGAAAAGTTTATTAAGACTTTTTATAGTTTTTCAGCTTTCATAACTTTATAATTCACTAAGCTAGGGAGAGAGACAGGACAGAGAGAGAGATGATGGGGAAGAAGAAAGAGAAAGAGAAAGGATTTGTTGGATAATGAATGATAAATTCCCCTATGACAGATTGAACCTCCAAGTGATTAGAAATAAAATTTAAAGCTTACTTTTAAGATATAAAAAAACATTTTAACCCTCATTTCACAGATAAATTTCATATACATACATATATGTATATATATGCATATATATGATTATAAAAATTAGAATGAATGCAGGAAAAAAGTCCCATTAAAATGATCTTTGAATAACAGTCATATATTGCAAAAATTTAAGAAACACATAACGATTCATAGAGAAAAAAATTGTAGAATTGCCAAAACTTGCTTCTTGGATGACCATTTAGTGAATGTTTTCTTTGAGCTTCAAGAGTCGTGATCACAGAATGCAGTCTTTATCATTGTTATAATAAAACAGTAGTGTGTTCTATATGACTATAGGAAATCCAGATAAAAACATAAGAATTTTCATAAATTAGGGTTCTTTTTCTTAGGCTAACACATTTGAGCACTTTGTGTAGGCCTGACACAAAGTAAGTACTCATTAATTCTTGCTTAATTAATTCTTCAACTAGGGAAGCTGAATTCTCTAGCTTCTGTTTTTCTTCATACATGCTGTGAATCTAGGCCTAGCTATAGGGCTAAGAAGCTCTCTCTCTCTTTCTTCCCTATCCCTATTTTTCCTCCTCTCCCTTACCCTCCTTCCCTCTTTCCTTTCTTTCTCTTTTCTCTCCTCTTTGCCTTTTTTTCTAATGACTTTATTCTCAGGCAAATTCCTTTAAAGGTAGAAAACATGGCCACTAGGTGGCCATCAAGAACTCTAGGTTTAAGTTATTACATCTAGGGATCCAACCAAAGGAAAATGTCAATTTCTCGCTAATCCCAGGGAGATTTTGGATCAGCTTACCCTGGAATAGATGACAGTTACAAAAGAATATGACTATTCTTGGTCATAGATGGGAAACAAAGAGTCAAGGCTTAATTAAAACCAACCTAACATACAGTATTAAGAATAGTGATGGGATGATTATACAAAGGAGAGTCTAGGCAGCCAAACAAAAGAAAAATGTTTACTACAAAAACCATGGCTGTTCATCATGTCATCACTAAAAGAACGTTGGAATTACTCTTTTCAAATATCGTTAGCTTCCTTTAATAACTCATTTGTACTTGAGATTAAGATTAATAATGTAATCAAAACAGTATGGACTTTGGAGCTAAGGGAATCTTTATTCAAAACCATGATATACCTCTTCTTAGCACCGTGACTTAAGTTTCTCATCTATAAAACTGGGTTTAATGAGAACTCTTTTACAGATCTTTTTTGTGTGTGTGTGACATCTGAAATGGAAAACATAACTCTCTCATTGCATTTATTATAATGAAAAATATCTGTAAGCACCTTGAGGGCTGGGATATTTTTTTCCCAAGAGCATAATACAGTTGCTGGCATGTAGTATATGATATATAAATGACAAGTATTCTTTACCTCACTTTGACTTCTTGAAGGTTGTTACTTGATTAAAGACTAACTTTCTTCAGTGCCATGTAATAAACTGCCAGACGTCTAATCATACATATTAGTTTTATGTTTAAAGAAAAATTTTAGGCATACAATATGCAGTTAATAGATGTTTGCAGAATAAATGCATAAAGGTCGAATAGTAGCATCTCACTTTTTAAAATGAGTTAACTGAAACCCAACAATATTAAGTAATATTTAGCAATATTAGGTAACTAAAGATTATCCATGAAACTGGTTTATTATTTTGGTGGGATTCAGACATGACTCATTTATTTCTTCAGTCACTAAGTTCAAACATATTCTGTTGAAACTCCTTTTCTCATAACATTGATATCTCTGAGGCAGATCCTATGTCTTTTTACTTAAGCCCACTCAAGTCTACTTAATCGGTATTCCTTCTAAGCCAGTGCTCATGATCTTCCCTCTTTCTAATGCTATACAGGCCCCAGGCCTAGAGACTCAAAATACAGAGAAGGCATTTTTTTTTCTTTAGTTCTCTTACCCCTCTCCTGCGGGATGGGTTCCAACATTGTTGGGGCAAGAAGGAGAGGTTAAAAAAATATGCCACAAGCTCTTAGCTTGATTAGCACTATTAATTCCTCTCTGTATTCTCTTCATAGTAGATAGATAATCAAATACTGGATTTCTCATGGGTCAGACATGTGAGTTTTGGGGACAGCGGAGGGTGTGTTTCTTACATATTTTTCTCTGACAGGAAAGATCCTCTCTCGCTTGATATTTTCTGGTTTCACTAATTATTGTAGTTCAGATACTTGCTCCTTGTGAAGGCCCTCACCTGATTAGCAGCTTCTTGGTTTGTATGCCGAAAGATGGCTTATTCCTGGTTACAGTCAGCAGTGTCCGTTTTACCCACCAAAAGGTCACTTGCCCTTCCCATGCCAAACTGTTGTTCTGCCATCTCTATCTAATTTATTTCTCCTTCTCAACTTTGAAACATGTGAAGATTGTCTAGCCCGCTGCCTAAGCTAACTTGCAATGGGCGTATGAGGTATCAATCCTCCTTCTTTGGTAGCCCCTCTCCCTGGGAACGATTTGCTTGGCGTGCCCTCTTCACTTAGCTTGGTCTCTGGAAGGGAGGCGATTCCTTTCTTACCCAAATAATTCCTCACCAAGAACATTACATTCCTGAGAACATTTTCAGTTTTATTTCTCCTATAGCTCTACTCACGTCGCCTGAAAGAGTATAGTCTGCTGATGGTAGCTGGGCCAGATCTGCCACTTAGCAGATGTGGAGATGGATCTGGAAGCTCCTAAGGTTCCTTAGAATGTGGGCATACCTAAGCTTTTCACTTTTGAGACTTTATCTTTTCTCTAAGACCTCAGGAAAATTTCCTTTTGACATTCTGTTACAGAGGATGACAACCTTTTTAAAATACTAGTGTCTATTAGTCCATTCTTATTGAAATAATTGGTTATTTTAATAATGTAAACATAGAATTAGTAGAGTAAATCAAATTAAGGATAGTAAAGAAACATTCAAAATGCTAGTATCTTCCTGATCTGAATGTTGTGGCCCAAACCGTATATGTCTTTTCCTATTCATTTTAACAAATTTTCATAGAATGTCACATAAGATCTGGAGTTCTGCCAAACACTAGAAGCTTCTAATTTTATAAATGAATTTATACTGTCTGTCCTTGGTTTCCTGCATTGTCATTTATTATATCTGTTCTACCTACCTTACAGTGATGTTTAATGAATAAACTTTAGGAAGGCCTGGTTTCATATGTGTTCAATGATTTGAATGGGGATTTAGATTATCTCACTAGTTTGGGGAATGATTACACAGACTATTGAATTTTATTCCTAAATTACAGTACTATTGATCATAATAAGAACATATTCTCAGATATATTTCAATAGTTATTTCTCAAAATTTCTTTGTTCGAGGTTGTGTACAATGGACTTTATTGTATGGACCAAGTTCAAGTTTAACTTAAGCAAAAATTTTTGCAAAGTGCTTAACCAAGAAACTTGTGTTCATCATTGGTTCGTATCAGTTACTGAAACATTATAATTCACATTACAAGAAATCACATGATATAGAGAATTCATTCATAACTGCAAGATAGTAGACAAGAGTATTCACTTTATTGACTTTAAGGACAGCCTCATCCTAATATGCTCATTGCTCATATCTCTCTTCATCTGCCATTTTGTTCCCTAGAGGAAATATTAAAGTTTTTTTTCCCATCTTTTTATGCGAAGGATGTTTAAGTCAATGTCTTATGTAGAAATTACCATAGAATATTGGAGAATGAAAAAGCAGAAATATTCCACACATGCTCTTAAAAAGACTACTTGTTTTTAAACTAAATGTTAGTTTAAGTATATCACAAAGATATGTCAACCACCCAAGGCCCAAGTATAAGTAACGTATATTTTAACTTCAAATAATACTTTTAAATTTAAAATTTTCAAAATTAAAAAGTTAAATTTTAGATCATGAGTATAATCCTACAGAAAAACCAATAGTAACTCTAAGAATGCAACTGTTAGAATGTAAACCCAGTTCCTAGAGAACAAAACTAGATATTTAGAGAGCATTTGAAATTTAAAAGTGCTAAATATTCGTTTACTTTTCTATTGTGCAATTTAATTAAGGCTATTCAGCAGTTTCTTTAATGTTTGGAAGTAAAAAAAAAATAAAAGATTTGGTAAAGTGAACAGAGAAGTACTTTCAATTAAATATATTCACAAAATGCCATATTAAAGTAGATATACATACTGTTTTTATATTTTACTTTACCACTTCAGGTGCTTTCAGTTGCTCTCTGGTAAGTGTCTAGAACTAATTGGCAGCTCAGCCAAGTCTCATGGGAAATGGGGCAGAGATTTGTGCAAGAAAGATGATTATGCAAATATGGCATTTGTGCCCAGTTTGTGATCAATCCCATTTTCCTGCTATAAGACTCTGAAATTCACTTGGAGACCCAGGATGGGATATCACAACCACAGAACTCATTCGTTCTTGTAATTTGTTGTTTTTTTCCTGCTTTGCTGGACAAAAACTTGCTTTTAAAAAATCAAATTATTTTAGCTCTATTAAGACACAGCATGACTTAAGGAAATGTAATTACAATCCCATCATTTATGTAATTAAATTATAGTCCTATCCTATAATATTTTTCTGAAACATAAACATCGCAGCAGTACTAAGGCAGTGTGTGTCATTTCTCTTCTTTAAAAAAAATCCTACAGAGGGATCTTTAAATCAGATAAATCCAACATGTGAACTTTGAAGCTGGAAGGTGGAATGAGGTTGCCTCAGAAAGAGCATTATCTTTGGGCAGAGAGAATCAGTGCAAAATTGGTGCCAAATAAATAGCAGCAAGGTACGTGTCGCGGTTTGGAGAAGGAGCAGCAACTTCCCCCCAAATGGTTCTTGTCTTCTTTCATCACTGAACAATAGTCTATGATAACAGAGATACACTCAGAAATGTGAACTAATGATGTCTGAGATTGGATGGTGTTCATAACACACGTCCACTGAAGTGCTGGATAGACTGTCAATGATGTCAGAATTCCCTTACCCATCACCACCTGTCACTGAAACTATGCCCAAGGCAAACTTCATATGAAGTCTGATCTACTCTGACTACATTGTAAGGATGTGTCTGATGACTTGGTGATTCCAGATTGCTGAAATGTCTGAGTTACAGGATAGCTCAAACATATTTTATCTGTAAAGCAGATAAGAAAGCTCTTCCCAAATATGGTCTTTCGGCTTCCAATTCCTATTATGAGAGCAAAACATAGCCTATTCCTGGTCAATTAATTCTGAATAAAAATACTATATAGATGCATTTCATTATATTTTAACCATTATGGCAAAAGTGGTAAGTTTAGGATTTGGCCTAGAGAGAGGGAGAGAAAGAGGGAGAGAGAATGGGAGAGACAGAGAGAGAAAGAGAAGAAAATAAATGAAACAAACTACTTCATTTTAGGGGCCTAAAATCATACCCAAGTGACTATCTTAAGCTTCAGCAGGCTGAGTAGTCTATGGCCTTCCAACAGAGAGGCTATACCCCATAAAACCGGCCGATTTCTAGCTAGGGTAATGTAATGAATCATAAAATATCTGTCAATGTAACTACCTATGCCTACTTCATCAAATTAAACTGAGCTTATTTAAATCTTTACAAATCTAGTAAGATCGTTTCTTTTAAATTCTTAGTTCAACATATGAGAAAAGCCATGGCCCATGAAAAATCTAGGAAAACTGTAAAGGTGTAGAATTCTAGAAATATTTTTAAACTTATGAGGAATTTGCTAATGTAAGCTCCAGGCCATTTACTGTTCTTAAGTACAGTATTATTTTCTGCCATTTTGGCTCAAATGTTCTGCAAAACTAAACTTGTTAGCTATATATAGAGAACCAAAGGGATCTCTTTTACTGGTTCCATACGGTCGGAGATAACAATCGATGTGTTGAATGACACCTGGACATGATTAAAGCATGAGGTATAACTATGTATTAAAAACAGTTTCTGCAAGTCATGCATGAAATCTCTCACTTTCTGTGAATCTTACTCATAGTTAGTAAACTACTTTCCAGCCAAATTGGTTTTAATATACCCATCGTGTCTAGTATAGTGTGAGCTCTTAAAAATCCTTCAATAAATGTATTTTAACTACTCACTGGAAATGTAAATTTCCATCTGCTTTTGAAGGACACATTTGTGAGATTATACCTGTTGAATATTGTGGAAACAAGCAGCTATTCCTAAACATAAATGTGGCCCACTGTTTAACCAAAAACATTGATTCCACATGTTTAAAATAAGTATTTATTATTCTCCAGTGAATTTCCTTTTTAACTTCTAACTTGTTGTCCTGGTCTAGAATTTACTGCATTATAAAAAGCACTCTCCACTTTAATGATTCAATTATTGCTAATAAAGTCTCAGAGTATTTGGCAATACATAGATTCCCAGCCTCAAACTGGAACTTAAACCTTTTGCTAACTATTTTGGAATTTAAACCCCCAATTTTTTTTACTTCTGAAAAGATGTGGGTTAATGGACTTGACCAATGCCTGTAATACAGTCAGGACTACAATTCACATGTCCTGATATCTCATTTCAGTGGTCTTTTATTGACAGTGTGCTGCATGCCCATACTTATCTTGATCGCAAATATTTTTAATGAAGTTGTGGTCAATGAGACAGAAGTAACGAAACTAGTCTTCGAGTCATTGCATTTCACAAAGCAGTTATTTTCTGATTTCTAGAGCAGTTTTAGAGTTGCTTCACAGCATGTATGTTTCTTTGAAGTTTTTTAACTCCTATTATAGAGATTTTCGTGTGTGGAAATGAAAGTTTCTAGAATAAATCTGAACTCTTAGGAGTTCAGAAGCAATTCTTAGAGGTTAAACATGCGGAATTGGATTTTATGTTTTGAATTGCAGCTGTACCATCAAATTATATAAGCTCCAAGTTTACCCTATTGGAGTCCTGGTTTCCTCACCAGGAAAATGACGATGATAACTTCTCATTCAAAGGACTGTTTTGAAAATTAATTCAGTTAGCAGACGTAAGGCATGTAGAATAATGCCTAGCAAACAATCAGTATGCAATTGACGTAAGGCATTATTTCACTGATTTCACTGATTAAATTGTTTGTCCAGTACAGCCTATATTTTATCGTTTATGTGATACCATCACTCTTGATTTTTTCCATATTTACTGAAGATAGTAGTGTATCAAATTATTACTAAAATCAAAATTAACCTTATATAAACTTTACCTCTTAAAGTATATTTTTCTTGTTAGAGTTTAAAATATAGCTTTAGTATGGTTTTAAAATTTCTTCTGAAATTTATTTTTTATTATAAGCTTCCCATTTTAGAAGTCTGGAGTAATTGACTTTTTTTTATTTTGTTAATACTGTAAGTTAATGAAAAATAAAAAGAGAAATCAGTTACCTTGATCTTTATAAGTATAAGGCAAAGTAAATAGATTTCTACTTCTGATATTTTTGCTTAAGGAAAATAATAAGCTTGCTATGAAGTTACTATAATCTCTGGTAACTGTTTGATATTTCACTTGAAACATATGCTATCTGATGAAAGAATTTCTGGCCTATATGGCTTTAAATGTCATCTCTTGCCAAAGGCTACAGGAACCACACTTGTGACTGGACAAAGTGGCTTTATTTCTCACTGTAGTGAGAAAAAAACATACACCATGAGGAACCATAGGGCATCTTAGTAAGAGGTTGTTAGATGTAAGATTTGGGCTCATATTAGGTGACTTAGGAGATATTTAAGGAAGCAACTCTTTGCTCTAGATTGGATACTGTCAGGAAGCAGAAATAACTTTACAGTTGAGTATTTCAATAAGTCTTATCTAGAAGGAGTGAAGGCTAGGCTGAGACTAAACCGTAATTGGTGAAGAAGTAGTAGTTCATCATATTCACCAGGATAAGGAGATGTTTGGTCAATTTTTCGATTAGGAATAAGATTCTGCTTTTGTCTGTATTTATAAATGATTGTGGAGTAGTCTTGCTTTTTGTCACAGCATGACCTTGTCTAATGTTAATGTTCTGTGAAGTTGTTTATTTCAACAGGAAAATACCATGATCTAGCTGTGAGTGACAGAAAACAATCAGGTTCTGCTTTTCTCTTTTGTGCACTGAGTTCATAATATATGTGGTCAGCATATACTGGCACAAACAGTATTTACTCAATGACAACTAAGTGCCAGGACTGTGCTGGATCCTCCAAATACATGATTTTGTTTATACTGGATAAGTCTTGGTTTTATAAAGCAAGAATGTTATCTTTGCAACTGAGGAGACCGAGAATCAGAGAGACCATGTGATTTACCTAAGGATGAGGTCTTAAAACTCTGTCTCTCCAAAATGCATCTTCTTTCCACTAGGGCATACTTCATGTGTTTCAGTTAGCATACTGGAGAGAGAGTAGGGCACACACCTTTCATCAAAACAACTTGGGTGATTCTTTTTAAAATTGCACCATCTATTATGGAAACAAGGGCTCCTATTATAAACATTCTCTCTTTTAGAATCTACTTACTCTAATTTAGGTGACTTTCTGATAAACTAACCACCTATAGTCCCAAATCATAGAAAATATGTACTATAAAGCAAAACAAAAGTCATTGAGGAGGGAAGTCCTGCACGTTAAACCGCTGCTAACTACTACTAGAGAAAATAAATGCGTAATTAATATACACATGTTCTTAAAGACCAAATCAGCTTGAGACCTTTGATTATAAAGACAAACGGTATAATCAGTCTCTGAGGTCATCACTGGGCATAATAACACACTGATATTATTATAGTCATCATGGTTGATACTACAGTCATCATCCTAAGATTTATAAAAATGTAAACTATTCATTTTTATTGGGTTTGTGGAGGTAATATATTTAAGAAAGTATATTTAAAAATGACATGCAACACATTGGTTGCTAAATGGGTAAAACGCCGTAATCTAGAAAATTTTCTACTTATAACTTACCACTTTGTCAGATAAAACTGGCATCATGGTAATGTTATTAAAGAGAGAATCCAAATAATAATCTTATCACCATTTTAGAACTTGATTAGAATTTTGTCTTCATTAAGGAAATTTGCTTAAATGATGTAGGTGGTCATGAAAGACAGTTTAAAAAATAATAATCTACAATATAAACCCAATGTTCAAAAAATATAATAGTTTATTCTGAAGGCAGGAAAAAATTGGTATAAACTGAAGAAAGATTATATTAGAACTTAGAATATCTAATAAAAATAATGCAACTAATATTAGTTCTATAAGATGTATGTCAGGAAAGTGAGTTATATGAGCTACTGAATTGTCTCAATTAGAGGTGGAAAACCAGCCTATGAAAAGAAATGGTTTGCAGACATGTTTTGTTTAGTCTACAGAGTATTGATCCACTCAGGGATGTTTTTAGAAAAAAATAAGCTGATCGCTACAAAGATAAACAGTGAGCCAGCATGAGGGCAATGGAGACATCTGTGTGTGCCACATTTCTGCATGACATAATCAGCAGGCACTAAGGAGGAGCTGCCTTTTATGGGCTTGTGGTCATGAGCATCACACACCTGGAAGACTTTTTCCATTTACACTCGGTTTCTGCAGACATTTGTATTTACAATTCTGCTCAGGATGTTTCCTCAGATTTCCTTCTGGCTCTGTGAATCTTCGTATTCATCAGTATGTTTATCTTGTCCACTCTGACATTTTATGCCTACTTCTGTCTTTATGTGCGTGGCCAACAAGAGGAAAGAAGCAACTTTTCAAAGCTGAATATGTTTTATAAAATACATATTTTACCAAGGAAGTTTCCATTTTATTTATTTTTTAAAATTTTATTATTAGTTTCAAGTATACAGTAGATTGGTTAGACATTTATATAATTTATGAAATGATCCTTCTAATTCCTCTTTCTCTTCTCTGGCTCTCCACCCTGCCATTATATTACTGTTAACTTTAAATTTAGCGTATTAGTAATATCCATTTTTAACAAACTCTTGGAAAATATGTAGTACTTTGGTTGAACTAGTCACGTGAACAATGTATTCATTTTATAAGTCAAGTTAGAATTGGATTTAAATTGTGGTTTTGCTTCAAAATGTAGAGGCATAATTATGAAATCATAAGAAATTAACGTTAACTTATTTTCTTCAGTGTACTCTTCTGTTTTTTTTTATTCAACATTAGCAGTCTTATATTGCTTGAGAGGTGTCACAAATTTCATTTAGAAAGAGATCGTCATTAATAGAACTCTTGATGTATTTATTAAACAGAACAAATCACATTATATATTAATGTCATTAATTCTTCAACCCATATTTTTAGTTGATACTTTTGCAACTATAAATAGTAATTTTGGAGGTACAAGGACTGTATCACAATTCTATTAGTTTTAAATTTTTATCAGTAATGAGATATGATGATCCATTAAGAAACAGTTCAACTGTGAACACAGTTTATACTATTGTGAATAATAAGCTACAACAGTAATTTTTTACAGTAATTTGAAATGCCAAATGATTTAATTTTTTTATTTAATCAAAATCGAACTTTCATTTGATCGGATATATTGCATTTGTTTTAGATCTTAGATGCAGAGTATGATTTTGTATACACTATTAAGGACTTTCTATTAAGACTTTGTCATTATTATAATCCTTCCCAAGTATAACAGAATGTTCCAAAGGCTCTGTTTTATAGTTAAAATGTTATACTATAGATCTGTTCATTTGCTACTAGAAATATGACATCCATCTTCTGGATTACTACTATACATTAATAATGTATATTATAATTTTTACCTTAATATTGGATACCGTATTTATTCATGACCTTTAATAAAGAATTTCTCTACTAAAATTAGCAAATTTTTTTCTAGCTTTCTTGTTTAAAAGGCCACCACCAAATCCTTTAGGAACTCATATAGAATTTAAGGCATATTGATTATGACTTTCTGGAACATCATGTCTAGCAGGATGTAAATCAGATTAGATTCCTCACAGTTAAGCTGCATGATGATGGCAGGAAGGGATGGATTTTGTAGTCGAGGTAGCTGTAAATGGTCTTATCTTACCCATCCTAATGATTTCATAAGAGGAAAGAATTGCATGAGTGTAGAGATACCCATATACTTAAGGATATGTGTCATTATACAAGATCAATGTTAGATGCTAAAGCAAAACTCAACAAGTGCTAATGTGATAAAGAGAAAGTCGTTCGTAGTATGACAGGACTTTCTGAAGAAAAAAAAAGTAAATTTTAATAAATACAAATATTGTTATTAATGTGAAAGTTTTTCATGAACAAAAAGAGCTATTATTGACCTGTCTTATATTAAAGGATAGAACTAAGCACCAAACTGGAAAAACAAACAAACAAACAAACAAAAACAGGCATGCTCTACATCAGCAGTTATTCCACTTTTAGAAATCTGATTCCTAAGCAATGATTACCATTTTTTCAATCTCAGAGAAGAACTTTGAACTGCTTTTTAAATCCTAATCTTATTGTTATCTTTGTCTCATGGCCCATTGGAGACTTCTGGGGGTGTCTATACTTCTATAATCTAAAGCTGTTTTTTCCTATTGCAAGGTGATAGTTTTCTTGCTCATTTTCCTTGAAATTAATTTTTTTCATTTTATTATCTTAGAATTTCCATTTCTTTGCTTACATTATCCATCTGTCCTTGCATGTTGTCTACTTTTATTAGAGACCTTAACATGTCAGCCATTACTATTTTAAATTACGTTTCTGATAATTTCAATATCTATGTCATTTCTGGTTTGGATAGTTAATTTGACACTTCAGACTGTGTTTTATCTTGCCTTTGACATGCCTCGTAATTTTTTTTGAGAGTCAAACCCATTGTATTGTGTAATAGGAACTGAAGTGAATTGGCTTTTAATCTGAGGATTTATGTTAATGTGGCAAGGTTTGATTGTTGCTGTAGTTACAGGTGTCAGATGATTCAAATTGATGTAGGGTTTATTCTTTGTGTCTTCCCTTGACTTCGGGCTTTTCTAGGAGAGAGTCTGTATTTTGCAACCCTTTCAGCTATAATCTACTGTTATTATACTGGAGTCCTTTCAATGTGGTGTTAAGGTTTGAGGGAGGCTAAGCATTCTATAATTTTATAATTAAATCTTTTAATAGGCCTATGTCTCTGAACTTTGATCTTCATGTGACCTTTGTATAGCTCGCCCTCTCCCTTTGGTGAAAGAGGATGGCTCAGTAGTCTGGTGGGAGCAATGGCCTTTAGCTGAGATAAAGCTGTGTATGGTAAAGTCTTTTCCCTGGGAGATTATGCCTTTATTACAAATAATGCTCTAGGCATTTTTCATTACGATTATTCTTTTTTTCCTTCTGTTTGTGCCTACAGTGTATCTTTCTTGGATCTTTAGTGAGAGTCTGGTGGCATTTCTGGAAGTGAAACCACAAAGGAGTGGATGCCCCCTAAAACTGAAGCCCTCAGGAATTTCTCACTGACATGTTATTCTACACTGGACCTCCAGCAGTTTGTTAAAATTACCTTATAAGTGTTTCTGTCATTTTATGGTTCCAGCAGCTTTTGCTCCAGATATCCAGATCTCAGCTGTGACTTTGTGGAGTTGCCTATCTCTCCAAATTTCATGATTTCCCTGCAAACTCAGTTTTCTGATGGAGCCGGGAAAGTCACTGATTTTCTGTTCAGATTTTTATTGTTGTAAGGATAGGAGTGACAGCTTACACAATATTTACATATTGGGACTGAAATTGGAAGTTGTTACTCTGTTCTTGTTGTAATTAAGGCTTCAGAAAATTTTGCTCATACAAAATTTATGCATACATATTTCATAGATTATTGACAGTTTTTATCCTATTATCATTCTACAGTATTTATAAGATACCATAATAAATATATGATAAAAAGATGATTACTATATTAAAATATTCAGTCATATTTTTATGTTTGTACAATTACCATCTCACCTACTTATTCAGAATTGAGTAGAAAGCTAAGGGCAGGGAGATGAGAGATCCCAAAATGTAGGCTATGTCCTGAAAATGAATTTGAGGTAACATTTTGGTATGTCAGTTTTTCCTTCAGAGCCCTACAAGGTGGCATGATAGGAAAATTATAACGTTACAACCTAGAAATAATTTATTTTCTAAAATAATTCCACTCTATTTTAAAAAACGACAGAGTGACATTTTGGATATTTGTTATTACCTCTTTTACTTCCAGACTTTTCTTCCTTTTTCCCCAGATCACAGCTGTAGTTTTTACTCCATATCATTTCTGTGAAATTTTCAACTACCTGATAAACATTCCCACCTGAATATATCAAACTCTATATATCCCAAACTAACATTATCATTCCATCTTATAAAAATGCTTCTTCCTGGTTCTGTTAATAGTATATCACAGTTGCAATTCTGCAAACTAAAAAGCTTAAGGTAACCTTTTCTTCTTGACTACATTGAACAATTACTAAATTCACTTGATTCTATTGCTAAAATCTATCTCTCCTCTCCCCGACATCTCCATCCTAAACCAGGTCCTCCCTATTGCTCTCCTATGCTCTTTCAATAGCCCCTAACTTGCTTCTGCCTTTCTTTACCCCTTTCTCCAAACTGTGTTTTATGATACTGCATGAGATTTATCTACCTAAACTAGAGTTCTCGTCATGCCAAACTTTCACTTAAAACCTTTCTACAGAGGTTTAGATCCTGCCAATTACCATTCAATATTCTCCATTATTTGGTTCCACATTTCAGTTTATTTCTTTCACAAATATTTATTGGTTGTAATATATATGCATATAAAACATGTAATTATATATTTATATGTGATTATATGTATAATATGTGTAATTATGTTTTAATATAATATATATGATATAATTAATATATAATTAGTATAATATATGTATATGTATCGTGTATGTAATTATGTTAAATATATTATATATCATATCATATATATTTATATATATATGCCGAATGTGCTGAAGACTGGATTAGAGAGATGAATAGAGTGCCTACTCTAAAAATCACATAGAGTAGTTAGAAATAGTTAAAAACTGTCATGAGTCTACTTGTAGAAACCCTTGTTAAGTGCACTTGGAGGAAAATCTATATTATGACTGCATGACCTTGTACAGATTACTGTCTGTTAGCACCTCATAGAAATCAGATCTCGAAGGGACCTTAGGCATCATTTTACACAATAAACTCATTCCAGGTATTTTCTCAAATTAAATCTCAATTTCTTCTTCCTCTGTTATACTTAAACATACCAAGCCACTCTACCCTCCAACATACAAAATGTAAACCTGCAGTGTGGTAGCCTATTTCTCCCCTAACAATGAACAGTGTTGTCATATTGAGTTCATACAATTGTAGGAAAATGAAAGAAACGTGCATTTTTCATTCGCCATTTTGCAATCCTGAACGTACTTTCATCAGAAACAAGCTGTTGCCCACAGAGACCCAGCCAGGGTTTGCTGGTAACCCAGGATAGAATGTACTGTCCCTTCAGACTTATCTATATGTACTGTATATTTGCCTAAGCATGTTTAATCTTTTATTATTATTTGACTTTGTGTGCCTGTGTCTCATCTCTTCAACTAGGAAACTAAGTGTTTTCAGTGCAATAATATTGTGTGTTTTTCTGTTTTCCCAGAGGCATCTAACTCAACAGCCCGCCTCTAGCAGACAGTGCAGAATTATTTGTGGCTCACTGACTCTAGGCTTTTGTAATTCAGTTTGTGGTCAGGTATTGGTTGAGTTTAGAAAAAAAAAAAATTCAGATTTGCAGTCAGTCCTGGCCTGTGGGATTGCCAGAGCTTGCCATTTTTCTTCATGAATTGCCTCCTTCTATAAAGTCTATTTTTAAAAAGGAATGCAGTGGGAGAATTGCTGGTAAAATGATCTTCTTAGCATCATCAATGAAATTCTAAACTAAAAGAGATAAAATATAAAGCAGCACAAATGTCAATTAACATCATATGTCCAAGATGCATTTGATTAAAAAATTGATAGAGATATTCATGGTCTAAAAAGCCCTCTTCTTTCATTTAGGAAGACCAAATAGCAAGAACAGCGATGAAAACAATAATCTCTTCCATATATATGTATAGCATTTAATGATTTACTTATTAATCCAACAGCTTTATATCATTGTACAAACTCATGCCATCTAACACTAATCATGGCATACTGTGCAAATTTATTTGCTTTCTGACTCTGTTCTTCTGTTCTCTGGTGTTTCATTGTCCTAAAACTTCCCCTTCCTCTTTCCATATGCTCAAATTTTAGTGTTTTTAAAGATCTAACCTAAATGCTGTGAAACTGTATTTTTCCCTAGAATGAGAAGTTCTCTCTCTTGCTTCTCAAACTTTACAAAGTATTCAAAGGTATACTTCTAGGGCAGTTATAATTTTCTTTTATATTAGGGCTATTTTTTATTCTGCTAGTAAGAGTTCAAGAATATAACTTTTATGTAATTTGGTTAATTGAATCAACTTCAAAATAAAGAGTTTATGCCTAAACCATGTTTCCTTTCTCCATTTCAGGCCTGTTAATGCTTGACAAATAAAATATTGTCAGAACTTTCTTATATGGTTTATAAAAATGATATTGTCTCTTGGGATGAAGCATAAGATGACTACTTTTTTTTTTCCCCTGGGACATGGTGAAATCTTAGACATATTAAGGGGCAGAGAAAGGTTGTTGACTTTGACTTCATAATGTCCTTATAATGTGATCTATGAAATATAATGTAAAATCAAGAAGTATTTCTGTTCCAGTGACAGACTTGCACAGCAGACTCTTCAATTGACCAATAATTTACATACTTGCTACTATTTGTTTTACATAATTCCTTTTGCCTACCCTTCTAAAGAATTATTAATTTTTTTTTGAGAATATTGGAGGAAAAAGAACATGATTTAGTCTTCTCTACAATATTGTAAAGTCCTTGAAAATATAATCAAAATCTTTATATCCTCTGGGTACATAGCATATGACTTGTCCTGTAGATATATATTAAACCATGATGAAGAGTTGGTAAAAATAACTCTGTATTATTATAATAGAAATCAAAACACCATGTTATGTTTGAACTTCCTTTCACTGATTAATTTATTTCAATTTAACCAATGTAGAGTAGTGTTCAGGAATATGAAAAATGACATTAAATTTTAAATTTATTTCATAGATAACATAAATGTGTATGAAATTCATAAAAATAGAAAAGATAGAAGCCATATATTTATTTCACAGAATTATTCCGATGTCTTGCAAAAATTTTACTCAACTTTTGAATAGTAAAATTAAAATTCAAAAGAAAGTCAAAAAGATAAACATACATAATTTAAAAAATTATATATAACATATATTAAATTTTTAAGGTTTCTGTAAGTCATAGTATTCTTACAGAAATTCAAAAAAACTAAAAGTAAAAAAAAAAAATAGCTATGCTGAATTTTACTGGAGATAGCAACATTTTCCTTTAATTATCTCAGTGTAAATTGAGGAAGAGAGTGTGTGCATTAAGAAAAGATGACCTAGTTCTGTATCCAGAGCATGGAGCCCCTGTTCCACTGCTTTCATTGCATACTCTCCTCCTCATTTGTCATGAGGTAAATGGCTTAAAATGATGGGATAAAGGGAGTCAAATATGTCGTGACAGAAAGAAATCTAACTGTGGGAGGTGAACGTACCGTGTAAATATACATATGCCTTATTGTTAAAGTGTACAGCAGAAACTTATTGGATTTCATTAACCAATATCACCATAAAAAATATAATAATAACATCTTGCTAAGTTTCCTGTGGCAGGTTGCCTTGGTTGGCAGGCAGAATTATTTGAAAGCTCCCTGTTTGCTATACTTAACAATATTTAATTGTTTTTGCTAAGTCATCAGAGGGCCGCATTTTGAAAGCAGTTAAACTAGTTGATCCCTTTTTTTCAGAAAGTCTCTTTTCCCCTTGGTGATATGTTGAGTGGGAAGAAGTTGGTGAACATAATTATTTGACTAGGTAGGACTCTAATTTGAACTAACCAGGATTAGATAATTCTATTTCCTTTGTATTTAACCTCTTCCATATTAAGAGCAGCCATCACTTTGTTAACAGCAGGGAGTTGGGGCAAAATTTTAAAAAATCATTACATGTCACATTTGCACTTGATTGTGATTGTTTAATAATGACAATAATAAACCTGTTAATAGACAATTACAAATTTCTCTTCAGCAGAGCAATCAAGCTGAGCATTCTTCAGATTCAAAGTATGCAGGTTTTTGAGGTATTTGGGGGCCATATTAGTTTTATACAACATGATGGTAATATACTTTTTTTTTCTGTATAATCTTGACCTCCTTTGCACCTTGAGACTGACAGTATCATTTCCAAGAATATTGAAGCATGTTTTTGTGTGTTTGTCTTTGTTTTTTTATTTGATTAAATTTGTAGCTTCCTTTCTTGTTGTTGTTCTTGAATCAAAATAAAAAGCCCAAAAGCTCTTCTTGAAAGTCAGTCAGAAGCTCTTGATAAATCTCTAAGAGTTTTAAAGTCAATTAGAAGACCCCTTGAGCTAATTGTACTCATTTAGAGTATCTTATTCATCTCACAAAAGATTCATAAAATGAACAGAGGCACTCTTTATGCTTCTCTTTCACCCAATTTTAAACATAATTTTTGAGATTTATTTCCCAGAGCCCAACAGCATAGCTCTGTCTGATCTTTTCTAGAAGAATGAAGCTATGCCTTCTTCTCTCACTTCCCTAATGACTACCTAAGAATGTTTCTTATGTCAGATCTTAATTCATTATATTAAAATCAGTCAATAACTGTAGCTACAACTCAACATCTCTACTTTAATATATAACTACTGTACTATAATCTCATACTGAGTTTCGTCCAGTACATTCCTATTAGGTTCTGCAAAGTTTAAGGCACGACACATAAAAAATTGTACTGAATGGCTGAGATGTTAATGATTGAAGATAAAGGATTTAATGGTTAAATAAGCTAGTTTAAAGCCATTTGAAATATATAGGTTTCCTAAATATGCATTACATGCTGTAAAAGCAAAAAGACTAGCATGTTGAAGCATTCTAGAGATATTGTTTTGTAAATATTGAATATTTACTTGTTTCTTTTTAATGAAGGATTGGAAGAGGATGTAGATTCCTGTCAGTAAATTGCAAGGGCATAATCCAAATACTTACAGAGAAACTGCAAACTTTCTTAGTATTACTGTTTTTACATCATTTTGCCAAATGATAAAGAAATCATTCATGAAGCTAATAATTTCTATAAGAGTAATGACTAACACAAACAAGTATATTAGTCACTTATTGAATAAAGTCCATTTTTTTGGAAAAATCAAGGGTATCTTTCAAAAATAGTTAGCTGTGTTATGTATGATTTTTTCTAAATAGATTTTTTTATTTATTTAACTGTTATTAAATTGTCTAATATTCACAATGCTCCATAAATTACTTTGTATTTCAAATGTGAATGTTTTTAATTCTATGAAATTACTAAGAAGAGGATTTCAAAGAAAATATGTTTTCAGAATAGGTAACTTTCCTTCTCCTATGTTAGTCATTTAGTTGCCTTCTGATTAGCATTAATTTTAAAAAAGCAGAAAGTGAGTAAATTCCTGAAAGTAAGGGCAGTTTTAGTCCTTTCAACCCCATGTTACTAGATGCTAGAAATAGTGTCATGCACTTGGGATGTGATTGATTAAAATTTGTGGAACAAATGACTGGAGGAGGAAAGATTTTGGACAAACTGCCTAATGATTCAAAGCCTGTTTTCATAAATAAGATTAAACAAAAGCAAAATAAAATAACTGTTTTTTTGTACCCAGCATAATGTCTGGCCAATAGCTATTACTTAATATTCCTTTTATTTATTCATTGATTTGTTAAGTTTTATTACAATGAAATTTAAGATGTTAAATAATTATGTGCTACATGAGTAAGTAATTATTCACAGAAACCAGGAAGCAGAAAGAAACTGAGGGCTACACTCAGTGTCTTTTTGAATGTCTCACCATAGTGGAAGTAGAACTTGAACCCAGTCTTCTGACTTCAGTGTTCTTTCCATGAAGCCAACATTTTCCCTAGATGATTCCACAGAACATATTTAGTAGGGATAAATAAATTACACCCAAGGGTGATAATCTTAAACTACTCATTCAGGTGGTACTTTAAAAGTACATCACAGATAGTTTACTTTAAATGTCCATTTCATTTTAAAGACAGAATCCCATTTAATATTCAAAAATTCAAAATTCTATATTCAAAATTTCAAACATTTTTCAACATAAAGACTGGGCCTGCAAAGCCAGATGAATGAAATTTTTGGTAAAAAAGACAATTATTTTCAAGGAAAATTTGACCTTGTGTAAATATTTGAAGCCCATTATACCAAAATAATATCTTATTTTCTTTATAACCAATTAGAAATAGGAAAATTAGTAATATGAAACTAGTGTTTAGAATCTCTAGACTCTCATCTCTCAAGTATTTATTCAGTGTTTTCAACCTTTTGAAAAAAAGTCTGCATTCACATGTTTTCTGTCATCTCACATTTAGTGAAAAGTTTAGCACGAACAGTTACAAAGATGATTGCCTCTAGTGTTTTTAGAGTTCATTCAGCTTCACTGCTTCTCTTAGGGTAACTTTCCAAGTGTCAGAGAGAACAGGTGGGATATGGATGGTTGATAGGCAGATGATGGGCGGATGATGGGTGCATGGGGGAACGGATGGGTTGGTGGGTGGGTGTGTGGATAGATGGATAGCTAGATAGATGGATGGATACTAATTATGACTAAGGAATTTACCAAGTCTCTTTACCTAGGAAAATTTTTGAGTACCAAGTTCATCACATTTGTTCAACCTACCACTCACCCTATGCGTGCTGCACTGATATCATTCAAATCCACCTCACATTTCTCAAATGGGAACCAGTTTGACCATGAATTATTCTACTGGTAATTAAATTTTATTCTACATAAATGTCTTTTCTCACTATTTGTAATTACGCTGAGAGTGTGATCGGAATCAAAGCAACCAAGAGAAGTGCACGTGCAGCCAAACTTTCTTTGTATTCATGGCTACTTTTTATTAAACTTCAACTCTGGATCTTATAACTTTATCTGTTTCAAAACAGTGTCTTGCTAATTCATTCCTTCAAACTTACTATTTTAATAATTTTAATATTAATTAAAAATAATGCAACATTTTATTCTACTATAATATGGAGCTAGGAGGAATCTGGAGATTGTTTTACAGTTAGGAAAACCAAGGCTCTGAGAGTCTCATAGTTTATAGATATTTGTTGTACCTACATGAGCCAAGTGGTCTGCTCTACAGTGAGCTATCCATAGGCCATTCTGATGGGAAATCCAGCACATGGAGACAGACTTCTTCACACCATAAAAGTATATGTGTGTAAGTAAACCCAAATTATGTGTTTACTTTAAAGCAGCGGTCCCCAATGTTTTTGATACCAGAGACCGGTGTTCCTATGAAAATCTAATGCCCGACGATCTGAGGTAGAGCTGAGGTAGTGATGCTAGTGCTGGGGATCAGCTGCAAATACAGATGAAGCTTCTTTCTCTTGCTCACTGCTTACCTCCTGCTGTGTGACCCGGTCTGTATTAGGCCACAGATAGATACTAGTCAGCTGTGAGGGGTGGGGGGTTGTTGGAAACCCCTGCTCTAAAGTGTATGAGTAAGCCAAGATCATATTTTCCCCATTCAAGTGTGTTTTCCTATCTCATATGCTTAGAGATAAAGATCTCAATAAGTCCCACTAAATTAATTCATGCAAAATACAAAGTACTTGACACCATAAAATAAATCTAAAATTCAGCTATACATTGGGGAGGGAGAATTTGCCCTCCTGACTCTGATAAGTATTCTTGAAGAAGAAAAGTATAACAAAGTCTCAATAATTAGGCACTGAGAGCCATTTATTGGCTATTATACTATTCACTTTTTTTGAGGGGCAGATTTTAAAAAATGATCTAGTCAAGATTTAAATAATAAATGTGAAGCTCATAATTATGCTCTGGAAATTCCCAAGATAAAATTTTTGTTTATGTGTAAACATCCAATTATAACTAAATTACATTTTTCTATGATCATGATACTAAGAAATTAGCTTTTTATTGATTTTTTTTTTAAACAAGAAGACTGAAAAATTGAATTCTTCAACATTTTCATCTGTTTCTAGGCTGCTGCGCAAACTCAGGATAATTATTTCCAAGGGTATACAATCTGAATTTTGTGGGAAAAGAGGAAGATCTATTTAAAATAACTTTTCATTATTTAATCCCTTAAGTGCTCTATGCATCTTTAAAGAAAAAAGAAATTTGTTTTTAACTATTAATCGATTGGTCTCTTGATAACCTTTACAAGATAATCCCTATTTTTTGATGGAACTTTATGTAGTTCTATAATACATAAAGTGTTTTCAACCTTTTGGAAAAAAAAGGCAGCTACTTTATTAAATTAAGTGTCCATTATTTCAAATATAGGCATTTTTATCCCCTTTTTAGTACTAAGTCCATGTTCGTAATAAGTATTTAGTTTATTCTTTTTAAATTTTATTAAAGTATAGTTGAAATACAGTATTATATTAGTCTCAGGTATACAATATGGTGATTATATATTTCTATACCTTATGATGTGATCACCACATTATAATTCTGGTAACTGTCACTATACAAAGTTCTTGCGATATTATTGAGTATATTCTCTGTGTGGTACATTACACCCTTGTGACTTATTATATAACTGGAAGGTTATACCTTATTCCCCTTCACCTTTTCACCCATTCCCTTACATCCCTCTTCCCTCTGTCAATCTTCGGTTTGTTCTCTGTATCTATGAGTCTGTTTCTGTTGTTTTTGTTTTTTTTGTTTTTTTTGTTTTTTTTTTAGATTCCACATGTAAGAAAAATCATATGATATCTGTTTTTCTCTGTCTGACTTATTTCACTTAGCATAATATCCTCTAGGTCCATCCCGTTTTTATGAATGGCAAGATTTCATTTTTTTTATTGCTCAATAATCCATTGTGTGTGTGTGTGTGTGTGTGTATATATATATATTCATCCCACATCTTCTTTATTTATTCATCTATTGATGGACACCTAGGGTGCTTCCATATGTTGGCTATTGTAAATAGTGCTGCATTGGACATAAGGGTGCATATACTTTTTCAAATTAGTGTTTTTTTCTTTGTATAAATTATATATAGCCTTTATTATATTGAGGTATGTTCCCTCTATGCCCACTTTGTTGAGTTTGTATCTTAAATGGATGTTGAATTTTGTCAGATTGTCTTGATACAACCTCTTGGTACTATTTCTTGGGACATATGCTTCGCAGTGATTCTTTTTCTTCTATTACTGCTCAGACAAAATTAAATAATGTATCTTTTTTCTAAAATGTATTTACAGAGCTTGCTTCATAGCATTGTACTGCATTAGAGAAATATGAGTTATTGACAAACAAAATTATTTTGAAGCATTATGAAGAAATAGAGAGAGATCTGATAGAATATTAAGACCTGAAGAAAATCTAGGTAATTATTGTGTAATTAGTGTGATTTTATTATATAATAAATTTAAAGAAAAATCCATGAATAAACAAGATAAAGATGATAAATATTGAAAAATAATAGAAGTTTAGGGAAAAATAACTTTAATCAATCAACTTTATGGAAGTAAAAGATTGGTCTATCAAGAGAAGGTCCAAATGTAATAAGCATTGATTTTTAACAAAGTATTTGATGATATTCAAAATTAATATAATTATTATCTTGCTGATATTGAAACCCAGATGAAGTATTAAGTAGCACCACACCAAGTTGCAGAATATGCTCAATGTTTTATTTTTATAAATGCCCTTATTTAAATTCCTCTCAGACTTCTGACAAAGTATAAATTATAAATATACTTAGTTTATGGACACTAAAAGCTAAAAATAGTTCTTTATATCTTGAACTTTATATCTTTAGAAAAGGCACAACTGCCTCTCCACTTTTTAATGCATTGTAAAGTTGCACAATTCATTTGATTCTATAGGCCTTCGTTTCCTGTAATGTAAAATTAAACAGACTAGGAGAGATAAACTAAAAGGTCCCTCAGTCTTTGATTCTGTGCTGCGTGTGATTTTTCAAAGAAACATATATAAGGCATACATTTAATGGTCATTTAAATTGCTGAAAAATTTATTTTAAAACTATACATGGACATTCTGTTACTAAACCACATAACCAACACTAAAAATAAAATCATTACAAAATAGCAAAGAAATTTTACTTGTAATATTATAAGGAAAATAAAAATTATAGCCTATCTACATATTGGACTAATTTCTGAAAAACTATTAGTTTCTTGTGCATAATGACCACATATGTTATCCACTAATGACCTAATTTAAATGTTTAATAGCCATTTTGTCACACAATAGTAAAATATAAACATGTATGAGCTAAGGAATGAGAATGAATAAAATCCCAATATTACTTCAATTTGAATTATGAGAAAATTCATAAAAGTTCATTGTCCATGTCATCAAAATATCCATATAACAAATACAAAATTTATCTTTTAATTTTGTAAAATGATTTACAATGTGATAATATCTCAAAAGTACTGAAGAATCTAAAATATTTTTCCTTGTTTTAAACAACTTACAAAATAAATGAACAAAATCTTTTATAGTATAAAACAAAACCTGTATTTAATTAGGATCAAACCTCTATGGGTAGAAACTTCTCTAAAATAAACATTCACTACTTTGTTTTTTTTCAGTAGCGCCTTATAGTTTTCAATATGTATTTGTTGATTCATAAATTTATTCATCAAATATTTATTGAGCTACTTTGAATTTTTTATTAGGCCTTTTGTTAAATATATGTTGGGTAGAATAAATATAAACCCTACTGTCTCAGAGTACATTTTCATGGGGAGATAGACTGAAAACCAGTAAGTACACTCTCCAGTGGTAGTTTCTGTAGTGAATGCTTTAGGATTTTAGGTGCTGTGGCAGGCTGAAAAATTACCACTAAACATTTCCACATCCTAATTTCTGGAAACTGTGAACATGTTACTTTATATAGCAAAGGGACTTTGCAGATTCGATTAAGGTCCTTGAGATAGGGAAATTACACTGGATCATATGGGTGTCTTTAATTACATCATTCCTTTAAAGTGGAAGTATTCCCGTCCATGGTCAGAAATACGTTTTGTTGCAACTGTGATAGCAAACAAATTTGGAAACACAAGAGGAAGAATACTTAATTATGCAAGTGAAGGAAAGTTTCAAATGGAAGGGACCCTATCTGAGATTTACAGATGGTTAGAAATTTACTAAGCAGACGAGTTGGGAGAGATGTCCAGGTGGAGGGATCAGCATTTACAGGGTCACAGAGGAATTAAACAGTGAGTTAGGGGAACATCTGTTTGTTCAGAATTGGGTAGTAATAAAATGTGGGAGTAGAATGGAAAGATATATAGCTTACGTTCAGAGATTGTTACTTTTTATTCAAAATAATGGAAGCAATTTTCCTATACCTTATTGATAATTTTACCTGAAGCCTATCTAATTGCTATCTAAAGTTGTCATTTTAAACTATGGATTAAGATCAACTAATTAGAAACAAGCATGATCAGTTTTGTATACATCATTTGATGTTTTATTAGCTCATACTAACAACCCTATTCAACGTATTATTCCATGTAGTTAATAAAGGTCATGCCAAGTTTGCATTGCTTCAAATTGGATATTCTATAGGTAGTGATTTAGGCTGCTCACTCTTTTTAAAATTTAATATCGATCTTACTCTCTACATCTAGTTTTGTTGTCAAAATATAAGAATCTGCTCTTAATTTTAATTGATAACAGTAAGAATTAACAATTGCTTAGTGCCTTCTGTGTGCCAGGCAGTTTACAGTGCGCTCTTTGAATATTTGTTTTGGTTTATTTTGGATTGTACTTAATATGAGAAAAGAAAATTTTCTTTGTTCCAGGTCTCTACTGTGAAATACAGTGTCATGTTATTTACTATTAAATTGTTACTTAAAATTTTATATCTAGAGAAGGTTATGGATTACCTAAAGAATATCAAGTAATAATAATGCAATCTTGTTTATGTTGCCCACTAAGCCAAATGGCAAGATTGCATTATTATTACACTCTTGGAGTTGCATTTGGTAAACTAAAAGTAATTATTATGATTTTGTGATTCACTGAAGAACATTTTACAATGATTCTGTTAAAAGCAAATTCAGATCATATCATTTTTTCTATTCACAATTCTTTGTGATTTTTCCATTGTGTCACCATAGAGGCCCTGATTCTTAGGCTGGATTGCAGAACCTCATATGCTCTGGACCCCATTCTCTGCCTGACTTCATCTCCTACCACACTGTCTCTTGTTTCCTCAACTCTTGCCACATTTTCTTGGTAGTTTCTAAGACACACTAGTCAGTTCCTTCCTTAAAACTTTATTTCTACTATTTCCTGTGACTGGGATATACTTCCCGTGATATCCGCATGACTTGCTTCCTTATTTCTTTGAGGTCTTTGACCAAAGTCACCTACCTATTGCCTAATGTGAATAAGAATTTAACTGGCTTCAGTTATCTAATAAAATTAATATGTTCAAATATTTCTTTACTAATCCCCTGGTATTTTAGATCCCGGTATTTTAGATTATTATTCATCCCTTCATGGAATTATTCCATTAATTTCTTTACTAATTTATGTTCACTCTTTAAAAACCACAAATGCCACCTTTTTAGTAAAGCATTTCTTGACATCCCAAAGCAAAACTTGTTTTCTTTGCCCTTTCTCTAGTCTCATAATGCCTGACTTACGTGCTCACAATGGTATTATGAGGAATAAAACTCCATCAAAGTAGTCCAAATAAGAAAGGGCATTATTGATGTGAAATGGGAATCTTGTAGCTTTCAATGGACAGAAACTTTTTTTTTTTTTTTTTAACTCAAGCCGCTAAACGTTTTTAAACTATGGCCAAATAAAAAATCATGAGTCAAGGCTTCTCTCTCTTTACCTCATGTGGCCTAAGAGGTGGATAACTCTGCTTTTTTCAAATCTCTGCAACTTTTCTCTGCAGAACATCTTTCTGTCCTCTTTGAGCTTCCTTGTACCTCACAGCTTTGAATTGCATGTGACGTTGACTATACCTAGTTTTATAAGACCTTTAATTTCTACCACTGACATGAATCTAATTGTCTCAGTCACTCAGTTTTTCAATTCCAGATCTCTGAAAAGAGGTGTCTATTTGGATAAGTTTGGGCTAATGTGTTGAATTCCTCTAAGGCAAATGGCCTGTGTCAGGTGTCCCCCTGTACACTCAGCTGTGACCAACAAGGGAGTTGTTTAGGAGCAACAAGACCGTCTAGGCCCATCCCTTTAGAAGAGGCTATGGTGAGAAAAAACTTCTAAGAAAGGAGACTGGCCTGGGCACATAGTGGACAATATGTCTTTTTGACATTTGATATATTTCTGAGATGTAGCGTCCCACTGTTGTATTGTCATGAATCTGTAAACCTGTGAATTCAAGAATTGTGACTTTTTCATCTTTGTGACTCTACTAGTGAAATTTTTAAACATTAAGGCAGGAGAATTGAGAGGATATTTCTGAGTGAAATATATTTGTGTTGGTGGAAAATGGGTACACAATAAAAATTTGTAGATCAAATATTGTGTAATAGGATACTGTGCTGGACACTTGAAAGTACAAAACAAAGCAAAAGTTTAAGAACACACACTTAAGTTTAAGAACACACACTTAAACTTAAACAGCAACATCAGGATTATTGTGTCTAGTTATATTTTTGATGCATTCTAAGTTGCCATATTTTTGATGCATACTAAGGTGCCATATTTTTGATGCATACTAAGTTGTTAAAGTTCGAACAGGAGAGGGTGACTAATATGATGATGAGGTGTCTGGATATCATAGCATGTAACAAAATATTTAAAAAAACATACAGATACACGGAAAATAAAATCTTACTGTGGAGGACAGGATAGCTATTTTTAATTAACCAAAGAACTCTAATTTGAAAGATGAAATAGAAGTATATCTAGATTATGAGAAAATAGATGAGGTGTTTCTTAGGAACCTGGGAATAATCACATTAGAAGTGTACTAAAACTATAAAGATAATATCTAACACTATAGCATGGATACTTCTAGGCTTAATAGAATGGTGACCTCCAGGCTGGTAAGATTTGCTACTGCTTAGATGAATGTTTCTATGTGGATAGATGTCCCTACACCTATTCCAAAGCATTTCCCCCCTTGGCAGCATTTACAATTGAGTTGTGTAAGCCGTTGTTTATCAGCTGATATTGTTTACTGACAGCTTATTACATTCTTAATGGATGCAAAATAACTATTAAAAAAAAAAAAAACTGTGTCCACCAGCAGGGGCCTGCTGTAGAACAGAAGTATAGAAATATGAGAGTGAGAAAGGTAAATATTGTCAACAGGCCTCTAAGAATGCCCATAGGAACATAACCTGGCACAGAGAATTTATCTATCCAAGCTAAGTGGCTTGTGTATCTCTATTACATAGTTGGAACCATTGCATCATTAAGTATTTGAATTAAATAATGGACTTCCTTTGTTCTTATTTCATGCTCAATCAACTTTTTGATTTAATTTGTATTATCTTATAGCTTGTTACATTGAGAAAATATATGTATTAGAAATGAAGACTTAATTATCCTTTTCGTTATAAGTTTAAAATATTAGCATTATGTTTTATTTGAGTTGCCCATGAACAATCCTCTTAGTATAATCCACACTTGTGCAAATAAAGGATAACATCTCAGGCTCAGTGAGCAGGATTTTGGCATCTTGTACAGTGTTTCAGCTTCTTTTATCTAGCTTCCTTGGAGACATCTTGGGTACCCTGCAAGATCTTGTCATTATAAATAAACAATTTTTTCTCTATATATTTTTTACTATATGTAAATATTTTGTCTATATGTTCAATGTAATACTGATCAACATTGCAAGAGACTTTTTTGTGAAATATGACAAACTGATTCCATATTTTATATAAATAAAATAATGTGAAGGAATAACCAAAACAGTTTTTGAAAAGAAGTACAGTGATTGTGGTGTTCTCTTGCTGCATGCCTCAGAAGTTCATTAACCTAGAATAAAAGAAACAGTGTAATATAAACATAAATTTAAAAAAAACAAACAGATCTATGGAATACGTATTAGATTTCAAAACGTCTTCATTGGGAATATATTTTATGACAGACTTGTCATTTTAAAACAGGTTTATTCAATAAATAATGCTTTGAGTACTCTCTACTTATTGGTAAATAAACATATTTCTTACACCACACACGTTCACACAGTATAGACTCACACATGAATTTCAGATGAAGTCGAGAGCTAAAATTAAGTACCTTTAAAAAGTAAGAAATAATAGTGGGAAATGATTTTATAATATTTGATGAGTAAGGCCTTCCTAAAAAGAACCAAAACCCAGATGCCATAATGCAAAATTTATGTATTTAACAAAGGCAAAGTTAAATATTCCTCAATGCTAAAATATAACTTTTAAGATGCAAATGACAATGAGAAGAAAATATTTTTAACACATGTAATAGGCATAGCATCGTCATCTATATAACAATGAGAGAAAGGTACCCAATTAAAAATAAATAAGGAAAGATTAAAAACATACAATTCAGAGAGCAAAAATTATAAAAATTTTCATATATGAAAAGTTGCTTGACCTCAAAATATTCTAAGGAATGTAATTAAACAATAGTAGTTATTCTAATTCATATAACTGACCATCATCAGAAAGACTGATAACATCTGTTTTGATTCTGTATACAAAAATAGAATCAGTCATAGCCTAAACAGGTAAAGGCATTTTGAACAAAAAATTAATCATTTTCAAATTTAATGTATGTTTCCCCTTTGACATTGGATTTTCTCTTCAGGAATCCATTCTAGAGTAATAGTCACATTATTACCAGGATGTGTATACATAATGTTCACTGCAGAATTGTATATTATACTACAAAACAGAAAACAAACCGAGTGTCTGTAATATGACATAATAAGGTCATAATTGAATAAATTCTGATGCATTAAGCTACAGCCTTTAAAATATACTGCACAGAGGTATAAATACTGGCAGAGATCAATTTCTAAGATATGAGGGCAAGGAAAAAAGATACAATCTATAAAGTATGTTGTTATTTATGGAGAAATAATGTGTGTACATGTGTGTGTATATGTGTAGAGGGGCTTTCCCAACTTGCTGATGTATATCATATTATTTGAATGTGTTGCAATAATGACTTATTTATATATTACTAGATTAAGCACAATTTTTCTTTAATAATATTTTTACAGAGTATTGCAGTATGTTAATCAGGCCAAAATAAACATTGATGAATAAAAGTTGCAGAGAAACGATATGGAGGGTTTTCTTAGTATACAGTTTGCACTGACCGTGCTCACATTGGGGGCAGGATGGCAATCTAACAGTGACGCCACGAAAGGGGGTGCAATATCTGAGGAAACACATTATAGCTGATATAGTTAAATTCTATGATTCAAAGTGTGAACCTTAAAATAATCTACATGTGTTATTTAATCATTCACCTACTAAACAGGTGCTGTTTACTATGCTGGGTATGACTCAGGCATTCTTGCCTTGTTCACTTATTTAGTGATGCCACCACTACTAGAAAGGGAAATAAATGTTATATGTTCAAAGTATTGTGCAAATAGACCCTTTTTATTTAACCCATTAAGCTTAATGCCTTTTTCCAGTTCAAAGGAGAAACAAGTACTGAATTTTCTGAGCTAACAGTTATAACAAAAACACAGAAAGACGTTGATTGAGAAATTTTGCAATGCCAAGTGGTAAAACGTTAGTAAGACTTGTTGCAAATAATATAAAAACTCTTTTAATTAACTTTAAAAATGGATTAAATTGTTCTCCTCAAGCATTTAACTATGACAGTAAATTTGCAATTTCTAAATTATGAATTTGGCTAATACTCTAAATTATTCTCACAGCTGTAACTCCATTGTGTAATAATTTTAAGAGTTGCTATGGAGGAGCGACTGTTCCATGATGTCACATGCAAGCTGCACCTGGGACAGAACAGAGATTGCTTACTACAAACCCCCTTAGAGACTGTCTATCACCCTTCATGTCCATTCTGACATAAAGCAGCACCCCTCCCTTGCCTCCTGATGTATGCTTGTTCTTGGAACAGATTTTTGTGCAAATCTAGTCAAGCATGTAAAGTAATTTCTCCATCTGGTAGCATTTGTATACTAGTACCTGTGGCTATCCCCCCTTTTACTCTATATCATTTTCTGGCACCTGTCCCGTGGTGTAGAGAGTACCCACTTTCTCTTGTGGCTGCTGAAGTCACACCTTCTATGTAACCCTTAATAAGCTTTGTTAACAGATTTGAGTAGCCACCCTCTTCAGTCTTTCCCCGTCCTCCACTTGCAAAGGTAGATTTTCAGTTTTCGGGCTTTTCTCTGAGTCTTGGTGTACTAATGGCTACTTAATTTTCTTTTAGTTCTCATTGTATTAAAGACGTGATATAATTCTAGCAGCTGAATGTAGTACATTTTTGCCTATCAAAAATTATTTGAGATAAGGAAACTATACTGTTTTCTCTAAAATTATATATGATCAATTGATCTACAATATAAAATATCTATTCTAAAAAGTTTATGGATAACCTTACATATAAAAATTTAAAGATTAACTACATACATTTTTTAGTATTTTTTTCATGAGAAATTACGATATGTAAATATTACAACGTGAAAACACTCATCTTTATCTTTTTGTTACCAGTGGGAATTATGATTTATGATAAATGGTTTGGACTTTATGTCTATTGAGTACAAACATAGATTCAATAGGACATTTGACATTGTTCTAGGATAATTAGGTTGCAGTGTGTTTTTTAAAAAAATAAAGCCAATTAATTTCTTAGAGTTTAATAGTGTTGGTTTTTCTAAGGTGAATGTGTTTTCACTTTGTGATTAATTAGTGTCATTACCACTTGGCTGCCCTGATTAAACATCTGTTTAAGTACCATACTCAAAGAAATAATTTGTGTGTAACAATTTGCATAAACCCATATATAAGTCAGCTATTACCAAGATGGAACTGGTAAATGTTTATAAAAGTTATATGTGTATATGTATATATCTGTATATATGTACATGCATATATGTGTATGTGTATTGTTTAATCACACACTCTCTATTCACATACACAAACAGGTTATTAATGGTTAACTTACACTTCTTTTAACACCATGGTTTAAACTATCATTAATTTGGAGTAACAATCATTAAGTCAAAATTCAAGATTCACCTTTAAAAATTTTCAATCATCTGTGTTTGTGAGGACACGCCAAAGAACATGTAAGAACTCTTAGATTGCTAGTAATTTCTACCATAAAATGCTCAGGAGAATAAACATTTCATTCATTCATTTAACATATTTATTATCTTATCTCATGCTAGTCACTGTTCAAGCCATTTGGAAAACATTAGAAAATAAAACAAAGAACTCTGTGCTTATGGAACTTGTGCTTTATGAAGGATAGAGGGTCAAAGAGAAATGAACATAATAATTCATAATCAGTAAATGATTTAGTGTACACAGTGGAAAACCACCACCTATAGGTCAAATCAGGCCTGACACCTGTGTTTAGATGCCCTGTGAGCTGTTTCTTAAAAATATTTTTAAATGATTCAAAAGCTTCATATAGATCTCATTTATTAATACATTATTTTGCTAAAACCTTCTCCAAATTAAAAGTCAAACATTTATGTGTTTGCTGGTAAGAAATATAAAGAGTCTGTCAGGTCTACCAATTGTCTTCATTAATACAATCAGATAAATGTAGAATTCAAAATATGGATTGCATTAAACTAACACTTGGGGAGCTTGCCATGTGCCAAATGCATTAGTTGTATTATCAAATTAAGTTCTCAAAGTTACTGCCTGAAATAGGTATTTCCATTCCCATTTTATAGACAAAGACAACTGAGACACAGGAAATTTGAGTGACTTGTCCAAAGTTAGATGGGATATGGTGGGCAGTTGAGCCTTGATTAACTCCTAATCTCTTGACTATAAATCTAGTTATTTCCTATAACTTCAAGTTACTGCCAGGTCATGCATTATGCAGTATATTGGTGTTACAGCTTCTTAACACTGCTTAGTAATCAAGCAACACTGAAATTTAAGTATTATCTTCAATTTGGGTTCAAACAGTTAAAATTGCCACCCAAGTGTAGAATAAAGTGAAAAAATTAAGCTTATATCATTGGCCCCACACTATAAACAGGCATGTTTCTTTCTTTATTATTTCAATTCTGCTTTTATCACATAAATGATATGTATACTTCATAAATCTGTAGCTTGGCTTCTTTTTAATGTTCGCTTACTCAGGAAGATCAGTTATTTATTATTCATTTTTGTAGACCAATGTTTTTGTATAAGTTGGTGGAATGGATGAAGGAGTGGTGGGACAGATAAGTTGTAAAATGAACCAAGAGGAAAGATCAAGAGTAGAGAAAACAGCACTGATTGTATCAAGATCTACAATAATGATAATCATAGATAAAAGTGAGCTGTGGGCACAGGCAAAAACATTGAATTCAGATAAATAGTCCATGTCAAGGTTAAAGGTATAAAGAAAACCTACCAAGGACGATCAGGGCTTATTCATACAAGAGCACAATTAAAAGGGAGGCCAAGATGAGGTTTATTTGAGAGTTTAAATAATAGGAGGGGGGCTTTAGGTGCCTCATTTTTACAAAACATTTAATATGTTTTCTCTTCGTGTATTCTAAGGATGGAATTGTAATCTACCAAGATTTTCTATTTTTGAACTTTTTCTGTTCATGTCTTTCTAACTCTCTTTCTAATTTGTCCCTATTCTACAAATTGGATTTATAAGCCAAATCAAATTATTAGGGAAGTGAATTGGAGAGTCACTGTCATTAATTCATAATAGTTCTTGAGTTTTCTTTCTCAGGTCAGATACCATGCTAGTCTTGAAAATGTAGTAATATAGTCCCCCATCATGTTTTTTTTTCCTCTAAGTTCACTTTTTTTTTTTTCCCCCTGCACAGACAGATAGTAAACTACTAATTACATAATTTATTATCTGGTCAAATGTACTCAGCATGTTTTGAAAGGGAGGTGCAGGGTACTTTGAATTGATCCGGTGAGGATTAGATTTTTGAAAATGTCATTTTAGGCCTAGGAGTTAAAGATGAGTAGAGGTTACTAGAAATTAAAGATGAGTTGGCAGAAGAATGAATATTTGAAGAAGCCCTAAGGGTGGGAGAACAGGAGCACACTTGTTTAAAGAATGAAAATGAATGAAAGGAGTCTCTCATGTAGAGAATGAGAGAGAGAGAGAATAATGAAGCTGAGGAGCTCGGCAGGGTCGTGGTATTTATTCACTTTAAAAACATGTACATGATTTTAAAAATTTTAAGTGATTTTAAAGAGAAGCAGGGTTTTTAAAGGAACACTCCAGAATGTGGAGTGAATTGGAAGAACTCCATCCAGAATGAATGTGAAAGACTGATTAGAAAGAATGTGATCCCAGTGGAGGATAAAATAAAAGGGCAGTGGTAGAGGCAGGAAAAAATAGATAGATGTGAGATATATTTAGAAAATATTATTATATGTCATTAATTGGATATGGGAAGTAAGGAAGAAGAATAATTCTAGCTTTCTATGACTGGATAAATGAATGTAGTATTTACAGAGAGAGAGAGAAAGTCCCAGCACCAGAGTTTAGTGTGAAATATCATAAGTTGAGTTTTGAGATACTAAGTTTGAAGCATTTGTGTGATATCTAAGTCAAGATATTGAGGATTTAATTACATATGAGTCTGATACCCAGTGGAAAGTCCTAATAGGAGATAAAAGTTGAAAGTAATAACACAGACCTGGTGATATAAGCCATGGTAGTGGGCTATGCAGAAGGGACTGAGTGATGAGAACATAGCTTAGAAACATGCCCTGAGGGGCTCTGGGTCATATCAAGGAAAATGAACCTGGTCTGAATGCTAATGAGAACTCAAGGAAGATGAGTACTGAAAAATACTTCTTGGATGTAGTAACATAGAGGTTATCAGTGAATTTGCACATATTTTTGTGGAAAGGGGCAGACTGAAGACATAGTTAGGCATAAATAATGGAGCTTTGGGTGCCTCATTTTCCCAAAACATTTAATATGTTTCCTATTGTGTATAGATGACAAGTAGAAAGCAAATATGGACAGCTCTTTTAAAAAATGTGTCTCTATAAAGAAAAGGAACTTGATAGTGATATTAGGTGTTATATTACATATGTATTATGTATTGATCCTAATGATATAGTAATATGGGTGGAACATTTTATATATGTTTAACATTTTATATGTTTATATATGTTAAATATATAATATATATCTGAATGCTAAGTGACATCCAGTAGAGAGGAAGATGTTGGAGATTTAATAAATTGGCCTCATCTTACTCAGTTTAGGGCTACTATAACAAATTACTATCGCCAGCATGGCTTAAACAACAAAATATTTCCCACAGTTCTGAAGGCTGGGAAGTCCAGGACCAAGTGCTGGTAGGTTTGGTGTCTGATGAGAACCCTCTCCCTGGTTTACAAATGGCCACCTTCTCCCTGAATCGTCCTATGGGAGAGAGAGGAAGCAAGCTCTCTTGTGACCCTTCTTATAAGGGCACAAATTCTGTCAAACAGGTTTCACCCACATGACCTAATTACCTTCAAAGGCCCCATCTTCAAATCCATCATATTGGGGATTAGGGTTTCAGGATATGAATTTGGGGGAACACACACAGTCAGTTCATTGCAGGCATTATATTGCAGTTTTCCCTTAAAATTTAGGTTGGCATCTGTTGTGACTGCAAAATTATTAATAATGGCTCTTTTAATCAAAGAGTGTATGGGTTTAGATAATAAATTATATGGTCCTTCTAGATATAGAAGAGAGGTAATAATTTAGAGTATAAGAAGAGATCCAGAACATAGATGGAAGAGGGTCAACTTCTTTTAATTTTTATAGTATGTTTCTTCAAAAAAGACCAAAGTATCCCACGAGTTGATCATTCTCTCCATCTCCTATTCTTTTGTCTTGAGGTGGACTGGATAGTCGTCCCTTCAGAAAGAATATGGCTCCTTCTGAAGTATTCATTATCTAAATGAGGCGGATGAACTTGGTTCAAGCCTTATCTTTAATCTACTGCCAAAGCTCAAACCTTTTACTTGTTCTCCTGGCTCTACCCAGCTCCTTTCTATCAGTACAAGATCATCTCCAACTTATCTCTGGTCCTCAAAGCTAAACCTTTATTGACATATTTACTCCAATCCAGTCAAAGTTATAGGGGTCAAATTTCTTTTGGCTGAACTCTTTTGCCATTTTCTAGGGGGATGTGCCACAAGAATACATTAAAAAAACAAATATTTTCTGGTGAAAATGTTATTGTCCACAGATTTCTTTGAGT
This sequence comes from Pteropus medius, assembly GCF_902729225.1. Lineage (NCBI taxonomy): Eukaryota > Metazoa > Chordata > Mammalia > Chiroptera > Pteropodidae > Pteropus > Pteropus medius. Next base: position 5,191,257 of record NW_024340848.1, read on the forward strand.
TATTTATTTCAAGCCTAAACATACTCAATATCTAACCTAAACTTAGGTAATGGTATTTCAGTTATTCTTCCAGGCCAAAGTCCCTTATCAGTACTGTGTTGGAAATTTTTATTCAGAGAGAGACACTAGTTTTTATTTCCTTATTACTAAAGTATGGTAAATTGCCACAAATAAAATGGAATTTGTTTAGTGAAAAGTCTCCAGATGTTGAAGTATAAATGTGAAATAGCTTGATAGTTTTCCCTAGTCATTTCTTTTATCTGTACACTGTCACATCTCCTTCCACTCTGTAATAGGTACCTTAATGACATCTTTGCCAAGTTACATATAATTCCTTTGATGTTTGCTTTAGAGTACAATTTTATTTCTAAATGTAAGACACAGTCCCGATAGTGTTAAAGACTTCCAAGCAAACTTAATTTAAATGTACATCTTGCTCTTCCTGAGATGTGGTGTTCACTGCTTGGAGTGGAAGAAGGGGGAAGTGGTCTGTCTGTTGCACCGCCCTCACCTGCTGGTTCCCCTGTGTTTGGGATCAGGTAGGAAGGAGAGGGAGACCAAGGCTTTTTTATGCCATTGGTAGGAGCTATTTTTTTGTTGCACTTTGGGGTTCTGTCTGTCTATGCTAATGCTGAGGTAGTCTCTCTACGGATGATGTGAATATCATCTTCACTCCAAATACAGTCCTGCGTAATGCCTCACCTTCCTCTAGTGCATGGAGCTCTGTCTCCATTTGGCCCTGCCAGGAATACGGACTCCAGCCCCTCCTCAGGGTTTGACATCCTGTAAATCTCACAACTCCTGCACTTCTACTAACACAATGCTCCTTCACACATCATCTCTTCGAAACCATGTGAGGAAGGTTTTCTTTCCAAGGACTTTGACGAAATGGGATATGGACTGAAGGTAGCTCCATTTTTTCCCAAACAAACCTCACCACCATTTCTTTCAAGCCCTGCTTCCACACACCACTGCCTTCAGAAGTCTCTAGAACTGGAGAGAACTTTAGTCTTTCTTTAAAATAGCTCCCTGAAATTCAAGAGATACATTGAAAGTGTCTTTCTCTTTCTCCCTTAGTGGCAGATGGGATCTAAACAAGGACAACACACTTTAGGCAAAAGTTTTCAGAATAGTCTTCCAAGAACTCTGTACCAGGGTGAATCTGTGGGTTCTAGGGCTTAGCAGGCATCCAGCCCAAGTTATGAGACCAATTTCCACATAGAAAGTTGCACCCCAAACTTCGTGACATATTCCTTTAAGCACCTGTACCACCACCACCAAACACAGTTGACTTCTTGGGATGGAAAGCATTCCCTCCCCTCCCCTCCTCCCCAGGAGTGGTGAGACTAGTTTTTCACTTTATGTTTGTTCTCCTACTGCTCCCCTTTTGTTTTTATATTAAATGAGGATGGGCTTTACATTCAATCTCTATGACAAAGAATGACCATTTTTCACAATTCCAAGACTCAAAGATATATTCTACAAGCCATTTGTCTCCTCTTGTTTTTTCAAATTTCCCACAAAGCAACAGTACAAGAGCTATATCAGCAAATCTAGTTAACCAGCCTGAGCCATACTTCTAATTTATGAATTCTGTATTTTGTGTTAATAGTGACCAAAACATAAAATCCAGGAAAATAAAATATTTTAAGAATTTCTTGAGTATTAGGCACTTGCATTGAATATGTTTACAATATTTAGAGAACTAGGGATGTTTTCTTGCTAATAGTAACAAATTTCAGTGTTTGGTCCCTTTCTCTTAATTTATCTTATTTTTCCATCAAAACATATTACTTATTATTTTGCTAATAGTGAAACAGGAATAATAACTATCCAGGAATTGTATGGTGTATTAATTTGTTAATTTCGCTAAGCAATTAAGATAATAAAAAGAACTAGGTTTTATTGTTCTCCGTAGAATGAAGATGTCTCCAACAAAGCGTAGAAAAGGAGATGCAGAGTTACAGTAAATTCAGCCTGATGCTGCTATTACTTTAAATGCCTTCACTACATTGTACCAAGATTATTAACTTTGCTTTCATAGCAATTTTCTTAATGTTCTTAGCAGCCTCACTTTGAAAATACCCATTTCACATCTCTGTAGCCTAAGGAGCATCATTAATAGTAAAATTGCATGTATGATTGCATAGCCAGAGAAGAGTTAATGTTATGTCTTGAAGATGTATCACTGACTGCATGGGACTGCTCAAATATCATGCATGTTCTGCATATAACCCAGTAACAGAGCCAGATTAGAAGGATGCAAATTTATTTGCCATTAATTTTGACTATTAAAGGAATCACTTCCACACATGCTATGTTCCACATGTGATATTAATACAAATCAATACCTTAGTAATATCAAATTAATATCTATGAATTATCGTGTAGTGAATACATGTCAACCAGAAGTGTTATGTAAGATTAAAATTATTCAAGACATGAAAATCTTAGATGGACCGAATGCTCCTGCCCCCCCCCAAAAAATGTATGAATATTTCCTAATATAACCTAGGAATGATCATGTCTTTAACAAATGTAAATGCCTTTGATGATATGAAAATTTAGAGTAATGACTCTTTCAAAAATCAATGCAATATAACTAGAGAAACAAAAGTAATCAAAATATTATAGTCAACCCAATTATTTAGTCTCCCTTACAATTTTCTCTTTTTTCAATTGCTTATAATTAGCATGTGTAGTTTTATTGAGAGGTAAGTGATCTTATTACCTTTGAGCAAAGGTATTTGATTTAATCCAATTAATGTTTATTGAGTAGCTAGCTATGTACAAGGAAGCACTCAGTATAACAGGTACTATTTATTTTTAAATTATGAAAACAGAATTTTAACTATCCCCATCTTTATTCTAGAAATAATATGCCCTTATATTTTTGGATACACAGGCATTTTCTGTTTAGTTTTTCTTATAAAAGGCAGAGATCATCCATCTTTCCTAAAAGAAAACAAGCAAAAACACTTAAATATTGCTAATAAGTTCACTTCTTCCATGGCTTCATGCCATGATCTTTGGTTTTCTTCTAACCCTCTGTTGTCTCTCTTACTTGTCTCCTTGCCGATGATCCTTAAGTCCTATTTCTGTTCTTTTTTGCTTAGACAGTCTGTTGGTTTTAGTCTCACATTTGTATAGTTAATCCTTAAATCAGTATTCATCTATTTATCCATCCATCCATCTATTCATCCAAACATACATTAATTCAACATGTATTGAGTGCTCTTATATTTCAGATAAGTGAACCAAGTGGTGGGAATTCAGAGAAGAATAAGACACAACCCCTTATTCAAGGAGAAAATAAATGTTGTATATTTCTACCCGAATAGTCTGACATTCCCTCAAGTTCAACATATCTAAAATTATTCCAAACAGTATCTCCAGCCAACATTTTCTATTTCTGTTCATGGTTATTTCATGTTTTCAGTCTCTCAGGTTAAATTTACTGATCTTCTCCTCCCCCATGCTGCCCACCCAGTCAGTCATCTCTGCTGCCTTGCTGTTCGGTTCTCTTATTTCATATCAGAACCGCTTGACTTGACAAACGTCCTCATTTATAGAAAATAGATTTTAAGATGTTATTTTAGTAAATCATGATAGAACAAATGTGTTAATTAAATATACACTAAGTATAGTGAAAATTTACTATTTTTTACCTGTACCCACTCATAGACACACCTCTCAAATAATAATAGTAGCTAACATTTCTACAATTTAATGATGGGTTTTTTATATGTTAGGTACTGGGCTAAGTAAGATCTTTTTAGTATCTAAAAACAAAACAAAATAAAACAAAAAACCATACAGTCCTATGACAAAGATTTCATTTTTATTACCTGTTTAGAGGAAAGAAAATGAGTGACATTAAAGTCATATAATAAGGAGTGGCTATCTAGATTTAAAACTGGAAGGTCAGATTTTAGAGCCTATTTTTTCACTTATCTTCTGTAGAGTCCTTGTAAGAGTAAATTATCTTTTGCTTGTTTTCTTGAAGTTATGCCCATAATTCTAAACAATATGTCTGTCTGTCTGTCTCTCTCTCTCTCCTTAAACCCATTTCTGTTGCTTCTTTCTTTCAAATACATACATGCTTTAGATATTTTGTAGTTTATATTTTTATTTTAAGTTGTCTTACTCAAATAGTAGCATATTATACAATAATATTCTATGCTTTACTTTTTACTTAAAAACATCTGGCTAATCTTGTGCCTGCACATTTACAATTGTGTTATTTTTAAGGGCTATCTAAAATTCTTTACTACATTATAATTTGTTTACATTCATTCAATTACTCCCTGATTGATGAATATTTAGGCACCTATGCTCCTGTATTACAAACAATATAGCACTGCATATGGAACACCTGTGAGTCCAGATTTAGGAATACTTTTCTTTGAGGTGCCCAGATGCACAGTGGAAGCTTCAGTTCTCTCCGGAGTTAAATTTATTTAGTGAGGAGCCTCTTCCCACCCTCTCTACCACCTGTAGTACAAAGTTGTAGTTGATTGTCAGTTTTGTGAATAAAGGTGAGACAGAATGCTGAAAGTCATTCAATTATGATGCTCAGTGAATACCCCTGTTTAGCCCTGATTCTCACTCCTATCCTTTATACTGTCAAATCTAAGCCTATTCTTTGGAGGCCCTACAAAAATAATGGACCACTACCTTCCCCACGGTGGCCTCCTCAACTCTGTTGTTCTCATAAGTTTTAAACTGCTTTCCACATTTAAAATATTTTTTTATATTTCTCATGTATTGACAACCTTTATTAGTTCCATTTACTCTTAGAAGACCAGATCAAAAGTATTTTGTACATTTTATAATGGAAATTATGTTTATTTTTAAAGGAAATAATTCATTGTATTCATTGGGGAAAAAAAGGGAACCTTCACCTTTTTTAGTGTTCTGGGTTATTTTTATATATTTCTTTGCATTTTTGACTTTACTCTGTATATTTTTCTCTACCTACTTTTCACCCAGGTTTTGATAACATTTGGTATTATATACAATTCAGAAAATAAAAAAAAAAATGAAATCATAAATTCAGGAACTATAACTGCAGAATATAGGCCAAGTAGACTAGAGATATACAGACCATAGGTTCTACCCAGGTTATGGTGCAATTGACTTACCTGTCTAACTATAGTGAATTAAACTATAGGAGAGCTGTGAAAATGAGGAGAGCGAGAGAACCAGTTAAACCATGTGGGTAATTGGGCCACCAGTCTCTCTAATGGCTTGTGATGAGAGATGTTAATCTGCTGTCCTGACCATTTCCTGGGCTCACTCAATTCTGGCTGCCTCGCTCTCATAGTCGGAGCATCTTATTGCACAGTGTGTGAATTTGGAGTCTGAACATATAAGTAAAACAATTCAATCTAATATTTATCTAAGGAATAGCATTTATTTTCAACATTGGTTGTGTTTGAATTTTGAAACATGGTTGGTTTCTAAGGTGGAACCTAGGGAGGAGATTTTTAAGGGTGAATGTAACTACATTATTTTTCCCTCTATGCTAACTTTAAAACCTAACTTCTGTATAAGATAGATCTGTTTTGCATTGCAGTTGACTGGTAACAGATGAGATAGCTCCAGAGAGGTGAACCAGATTTGATACATGAAATAATACATGATACATTATATGATTATTATTGTCCAATGAAAGAAAACATGCAAATGTCTCAGTTAGAGCAAAGTATTTCTTGGAATTTAGCTCTGATACAAATTTGCGAATGAGTCTGCACTGAGAGAAAATTGAGAGCATGAACAAGATGTTTGACATTATGAATGAATTCCTACCATGTAACTCTGACAGTGATGGGAAGAAAACAGGTAAAAACAGGGGTATACTGTAATAAGTAAGCCTGGTGAAGCCTCGAGAGGTATTCATCAAAGAAATCAATTCTAGCTGTCACTAGGAGTATTTTTTTTTTAATGATTCTAATGGAGTCATGTCATCTTGCAAGACACATCCTTGAAGCGATTAACCTGAAAATACAAGCCTATCCCAACTACTTTTAGAAGATTATGTGAAATAGAATCAGAGACCTCAATTAGTGATGCAAATTCTCTTTGCTCCAGCTCCTTACTTGCTAACAAAGGCTATTTATGGCAAATGAAGAGGATATGTTTACCAAAAGGTATCTAGAATATAAGTGCATTGTCTCAGAAAAACATGGATAGAAAAATTTAAGTAAACTACCAAGACAGAGTACATATAATTGACTAGTTTACAGGCAGTCTGTATCAATTTTTTGTTTCCCACCTCCATGTTTTATTGAGTATTGTCAGTAAAAGGTTTTGAGTATTAGTAGACAAGAAGGGAAAGGGTTGTAATACTGCCATTGTAAGAAATAATGTATGCTTAGAATTGATTCCAAATATCTTCTAGTTTTCTCATTCCTGGTCCAACTTAATGATAGTTTTATGGTCTCTGTCAGAATGGACATGGCTGTTTCTGATCTAATGATAAGGATCTCCTGTCTTGGACCATGTCTTGGCTGACTTGAGACAGACTTTTCATTTGTTTGCCTTGCTTTGATAGAGAAATCATTCTAATGAAATCAACCCTCAAAGCATCATTTGAACAAGATATACCCTGAACCATCCTTACTGCCTCCAGAATCCCAGCCCTTTCATAGAGTCCACCCACAAATCCTGGTTTTTCTGATATGAGCTTGCCTCTGATTGGTTTGTATTTTCCAAAACTGTTACAATAAGAGTGAGTTCTCTCACTGGATTATTTTCTGCAAATATTCAGTCAGAAGAGTGTGTATGTGTATGATCACTTGGCTCACATATATCACAGAAACTGAATTTGAATAAAAAGTAACATCAAAATATTCCAATGATCAATTGGTAGTGACAGCTTAGAGTTATGTCTAGTTCACATTATATTTTACACCAAGTGTGCCCAAAAGCTTGACATTTTCTGTAGGAAAATTCATACACGAGGCTTGACATCTGCTTTATTTATTCCAGCCCCTAGAGTGGAATCTAAAAATGCTCCTGTACTGTTAATCATTAGTAATTGATCCTACCAATCCATGCTTTTGAAAGTGAAATCGTGTCTAAACAAACAAAAATATATCTATAACTTAAAGAAGTCTGGCAAATCTTTGGGTTCAAGAAATTCTTAGAATACAACTTCTCTGTTCATCTTAAGCTTACTATATATACATCTACAAGGAAAGAAGAAATTAGGATTGTCAATAAACAGCTTAAGGACGAGTGACTAGCTTTTGGGGACAAATATTTTAGATCTTAACTTTATGTATTACAACAAATAAACCTTTTGTAGACTAAAAGTTAAGAGTTGAAAAAATTAAAAATAAAAAAGGAGAAAAGTATACTGTTTATAAAGGACAGCACTTTCTGTCTATAATATCAATGGGATAAGATTAAAGTCAAGTTAACAGCATAATTCATATACAAATATCTGTCATAATAGAAATTGAAAATTAAAATGATAAGTAGGAAATATTTTCATGTTATTAAGAGAATTATTAAGATCTTTCTCACAAATGAAAAATGGGTACATGAGAGCTGTTATGTAGCACAATTTCAGGGGGTACCATTTACATAGTATGACAGCCAGGTGCAAAATATAGTAAAAATATGTAAGATATTAAATATTAGTGCTTAAATTATTAAAAATAGCTAATTTAAAATAAATATGAAATAATTGTTCACATATTAAAGTAGATTTTTACAAAATCTAAATTTTATAATAGAACTGACTTTTGAAATTTAAGGTTATGCTCCATTTATGCAATAAAATATTTTGCGGAGTGGCTCCATAGTGTAGTGGTTAGCATGTGTGATTTACATGTAGAAGGTTCTGAGTTTGCACCCCAGGTGGAGCCACGGACCATACCCCAGGTGTACCAGGTCCTGGGTGCACGCTGCGAGCATGTGGGTGGAGACACCCGACCTTCAGAGATCCAGTTCTTAAGGAGAAACAGCAACATCCACAGGTCAGGGGTGGAAGTGGTGGGGAGTGAAGATTAAAGAGGGGGAAAAAATAAAATAAATAAAATAAAATATTTTGTAACCATCAAGAATTATTGATGACAAGCATCATTTTTAAAAGTGTATATATGTGTCTGTGTGTGTATATATATATATATAATATGTGTATATATGTATATAAAATTTATATATAGTTCCACGAGAACAGACACCATTTCTGTCTAGCTCACATACATATCCTCTGTATAGTCTGTGCTTAGAAAAATGAAAAAAATAAATTTTAAGAAATATGTTATATGTTCAAGTCAACAGTGGTCACCTGTGACCATAAGATTTAAGTGGTATTAATTATCTACTTATTCAGTATTTTCCAAATTTTCTAAAACATGATTTATTAGAGAAAAGGTTATTTTTAAAGATACTAGCTACCAATAGATCATCATTATGCAGCATCCACTAAGAATGGATAACTCCTCAAACAATCTCAATGATTTTACTGGAGAATTAATTCCAGCCTTTACTTAAAACGTAGAGTCAGGGTTGGGATTAAGCATAATCTACATTTTGATCACATTTTTGTGCTGCTTCTCTTGATTTTTTGGATTGTTCTTACCCACATTAAAGAGAATTAGGAAAATAATCAAAATTAACCACTGTCACCCCAATAAATTTAATTTAAAAAATTCAAACAGTAAGAATGGTGGCTTTTTAGAGGAGTTTCTGTAAAAGCTTGCTGAAAATGGCTGGTAAATTGGTATAACAAACTTCATGGGAGAGCCTTTAACTGTATGAAGGATGACAGAACCCAAAGTCATAAGAGTAAAGGCATCATCATCAATAAACAGCATTATTTACAAAGAAAAATTATTTTAGATAAACTATATGACTTGATTTTTGTTTTTAAAACATATGAATGCAAAAATTAGTTCTCACAGTGAATGGTGACTTTTTGTAACATGAGAAGCAAAGTATTAGATATACTATATAAAATATTTCTAAATTAGTCTTTGATACTAACTAGCACTATGCAATTGGTGTCTAATGCATAATTTATATATATTTTTTAGATTTTCCCAAATCATATTATATTCTACTAACATTCCCAGACTGCATTTTAGAAAATTCTAATGTATGTTAATCACTTATTAATGACTTCTTCTGTGCAGGTATAGTTCTAGGTGTTAGTTATGAAACACAAAGAAAAACAACATTCTTGTCCTCAAGGAAGGCCCAATTCTAATGAGTAAACACAAACAGTAAATACGAACATATATAAAAGATCATTTGAAATAATGATAAGTACAGTGAGGAAAATAACTGGACAACATGATCAAGTGTGGGCCATTAAAGAAGCAACTTCTCTAGCTTAAGGTGGCCATCAGAGAAAGCCTCTGTGGAGAGGTGACGTTGGGCTAACTCATGAAGCAACCATGCAAGGGTCTGTAGGAAAAGCACTTGAAGAAGATTAAATAACAAATGGAGAAACTCTGAAATCCGAATAAATAAATATAGTCAAGGTTTGGAAGCAAGGCCAGTGTGGAGAAGGAGATGAGGTTTAATAGGCTGAGCAAAGATAAGTGAGGCTGTGATAAAGAGAGTTGCTAGGGAAGCTAGTGGAAGATTTTAAACAGTGAAGTAGCATGACTGAATTTTAAAAGATTACTTTTACTGCAATGTTTGCGGTCTTCCAAAATTCATATGTTGAAATCCTAAATTCCAGTATTTGGAGGTGGAGCCTTTGGGAGATAATTAAGTCTTGAGGGTGGAGTATTCATGAATAAATTAGTGCCCTTATAAAAGGGACCCCCGGCAAGTTCTCTGCCATGTGAGGATACAATTAGAAGTTGGCAGTCTGCCACCTGGAAGAAGGCTCTCACCAGAATTTGACCATGCTAGAACCCTGGTCCAGCTTCCAGAACCGTGAGAAATAAATTTCTGTTATTTATAAGCTGCCCAACCCATGGTAGTTTGTTATACCAACCCAACCTAACTAAGCTAATCACTTTTGAGTTTACAAAGACAACCTACCTAGAATATAGAAATTAGAATATTTAGAAGACTTTCGCTGTGACCTAGATAAATCACGTAGCTGGAGGTAATAGATGATGACAAGTGATTGAATTTGTGAGTAAATTGACCATAGGAAAAGGAAAAGGAAAAATTGAGGATATATACTAGATGTTATTGACTGAATTGTGTCCCCCCAATGTTATATGTCGAAACCTTAATGCTGAATGTGATGGTATTTGGAGAGAGGCCTTTGAGAAGTAATTGGGTTTAGATGAGATCATGAGGATGGAGCCCTTATGATGGGATTAATACTATTACAAAAAGAGACACTAGAAAGCTTTCTCTCTGCTTTTCCTATATGAGAACAAAGCAAGAAGTTGGTTGTCTACAACCTGAGTTTCAGGTATACAGTCCATTGGTTAGACATTTATACAGTTTATGAAGTGATCTCCCTGATTACTCTAGCACTTAGCTGGCTGTACATGTAGCCATAACAGTACAATTTACTATATTCCCTATGCTGTACCCTACATCCCTGTGACAGTTTTGTAACTATTAATTTGTACTTGTTCATCCATTTACCCTTTTAACCCAGCCCCCAAACTCCCCTCCCTCTGGTAACCACAAGATTGTCCTCTGTATCTGAGTCTGCTTTTGTTTAGTTTGTTCCTATTGTTCCTTAGATTCCACATATAAGTGAAATCATATGGTATTTATTTTTCTCTGCCTGACTTATTTCACTCAGTATAATAACCTCTAAGTCCATCCATGTTTTGATAAATGGTAAGATTTCAATTATTTGTGGCTGAATAATATTTCATTGTATATTTGAACCATAACTTCTTTATCCAATTGTCTGTTGATGGGCAGTTAGGTTACTTCTATATTTTGACTACTGTGAATAGCACTGCCATGAACATAGGGTTGCACAGATCTTTAAGAATTATTGTTTTGGTTTTCTTTGTATAAATACCCAGAAATGCAATTACTGGCTCAAAAACTAGTTCTATTTTTAACTTTTTGAGGAACTGCCAAAGTGACCGTACCAATAGTGACCGTACCAATTTGCATTCCCACCAACAGTGTATGAGGGTTCCCTTTTCTCCACATCCTCACCAACATTTGTTGTTTGCTGCTTTATTGATGCTAGCCATGCTGACAGGTGTGAGGTGATATCTCGTTGTGGTTTTAATTTACATTTCCCTGATGATTAGTGATGTTGAGTATCTTTTCATATTTCTGTTGGCCATTTGTTCTCTTGGGAGAAATGTTTTTTCATGTCCTCTGCCCATTTTTTAATTGGATTTTTTTTTCTTTTTCTGCTGTTGTATGAGTTCTTTATTTTGGACATGAATACTTTATAGGATGTATCACTTGCAAATATCTTCTCCCATTCAGTAGGATGTCTTTTTGCTTTGTTAATGGTTTCTTTTGCTGTGCAAAAACTTGTTAGTTTATTGTAGTGCCATTTATTTATTTTTTCTTGCTTGAGGAGATATACCTTCCTTGCTCAGGAGATATAGCCCAAACTTATCTTGTTATTCCAAGTGCCCAGCACTGTGCCTGACTCAAAAGTTTTCAATAAAAACCTAAGTCACTCAACACAATGAAAATTTCAAAAGTTCATCTGTGTTTTCTTTTCCAAGATTCTCTAAAATCCTTAATTATTTAAAGGAGAAATTGGAGCAAAAACAGGATAGGAATCTATAGCTTTTATTTTCTTTTTCTTATAGAAAATGTCTTCTTAATAGACTAAGACTGAAAGAGAAATAAATGTCAGCAGTCAAACCACAATCCCAGAACAGCAGGTGGTTTGAATACTTGGTTTCAATAAGCAGACATTTCACATTGCTCTGACACAGATTTAAAAGTTGCCTCTGGGAAAAATGGCAAGCCAAAACAACACTGAGACAGTCACCCAGGGATGTGTGTTGGAGACAAAGACATCAATAGAATCAACTCTTTTCAAACCAGTGACAAGCACTGAGTGCTGGATCGTTCATTGAATTACTAATAATACTGCTTATATTGGAGTCTTTATTTAGATCTCTGATAGATGCATTATATATTCTCCTATAATAGACTTGTTAAATGTAGTTTAACATTGAGAAGCTCTTGGCCTAGGGATGCTGCTTAAATTATCGAGGAAACATAAAATAAATCAATTTAAAAATGAATCCATTAAACATTCACTTAAAAGTAATATACATATTACACTTTCAAAAGAATACAGTGTACATCAAAGAACAAAAAAGTGTAGAGATTTTTAAATTATATATATACATATATGTGTGTGTGTGTGTGTGTGTGTGTATAATTAATTAGTTTCAAGTATACAGTACATTGGTTAGACATCTATATAGTTCATAAAATGATCCCCCAGATTGCTCCTTCCCTCCCCTGGTCCTCTACCTAGCCATCATATTAATGCTAACTGCATTCCCTATGCTGTGCCTCTCATCCCCTTGACTATCTATCAACTACTAATTTGTACTTCTTTAACCCTTGTGACAGATGTGAGGTGATATCTCATTGTGGTTTTAATTTGCATTTCTCTGATGATTAGCGACCTTGAGTGTCTTTTCATATGTGTTAGTCATCTATATTTCCTCTTTCGAGAAGTATCTGTTCAAGTCTTCTGCCTATTTTTTAATTGGATTGTTTTTTTTGTTGTTGTTGTTGAGTTGTATGAGTTCTTTATATATTTTGGATATTATCCCCTTATCAGATGTATCGTTAGCAAATATCTTCTCCCAATCAGTCAGTTGTCTTTTTGTTTTTCCTTTGCTGTACAAAAATTTTTAGTTTGATGTAGTCCCATTTGTTTATTTTTTCTTTTGTTTCTCTTTTTTGACATTGCATTAAGTTCAATCATTACATAAACCTTTAGCTCCAATATGTTGAAGGAAGTGTGCTGTATTAGTTTTCAATTGTTACTATAACAAATTAGCACAAACTTAGTGACATAAAACAATATCCATTTTATTATCTCATAGCTCTTTATGTCAGAAGTCCAAGTGGGCTCAGTTGCTTAGTCTCACAGGCTGAAATCAAGGTGTCAGCCAGGCTGATTTCTTATTTGTATGTTATGGGGGGAAACTACTTCCAAGTTCCTTCAGGTTGTTGGCAGAATTGGTTGGCATTCTTTTTATGCTATGAGTCTTTCTGACTCTCTTCTGCTAAAAAGCAGTGAAAACTCTCTGCTTTTACAGGGTTCATGGGATTAGAGTGGACCCGGAGAGATAATCTCTATTTTGATTAACCTGAAATTAACTGATTATTAACTGTTAATTACATGTATGAAAATTATTTTATTATATAATGTAACATAATCACAGGAATGATGATGTATCACATTCACAGATTTCATCCACCTTCACAGGATGAAAATCATATAAGGAAAGTGTTAGTGAGGATCATTCTTAGAATTCTGCCTACCACATGTGCTGAGTCCTAGGAATAAAATGATAAACAAAGCAGACTCAGTCCCCACTTTTATAAATCTTAAACTTCAATAGAGGGGATATACAATAATATATAAACTGTATAAGAAGTCATAGTATACATATGAACATGTAAGTGGAACAACCAATCCAATGTTGTAAGCTATTTCCTGAAAAAAAATACTAGGATATATTCAGTAAATGAAGACCATTGTAGGGTGAAATGGTGGGATAGTGTTCAAAGTAAAAGTAATAAAATAATAAGGCGTACTTTGAAAGAAGTTCAAGTTAAGCATGGATGACATAGTTTAATGTTTGCAGAAGAGAGGATGGTCAAGAGATGACTGCATTGGGAGAGAGGACAGTAACAGGAAAATGTAACTTTTAATTAAGGTTGCTCTCTGATCAAATGTATGTTTTAGAAAGGTCATCCTCGATTCACTATTCAAAACAACTCTGGGAGCTGTAACATTTGAGGAAGTGGGGTCAGTTATAATACCATGAGACATAATCTGGGTGGGAGATGGTGGCAACCGGACCATGGTAGAGATATAAAGGTATGACTATAAGTGGATACACTGAGGGAATGTGGGAAGTGGATCAGAAGAGAGATGGTAGCTGAATAGATACAGGTGTGAAGGGGAAAGGAAGTCAAGAATGATGCCCAAGTTTCTGACTTGAGACAATGGGAGGATTATGGGTGTTTTTCTATAATAAATAATAAAAGAGTATGGAATAAAAAGCCCATTGTGATAGGTTTCTGTTGAAGGATGGTTTCAAGCCTTTCAGGATTCAGCTATGAACTTGAAGGGAGTTCAAGCTTCTGGTGGAAGGAGAGTGCTTATTCCTCTAGGAAGGAAAAACGCTTCACGGAGTCTAGTTTAAATAAGTTTGCTCCAGAAAGAGGCTTATTTCTTAAAGGTGCTGACACACAGGCCTCTGGGAATTGATTGGATAAGTCGTCCTGTATAGTAACGAATGCTTGTTAATAGATTTGGAATCAGTGATGGAAAAAAAGGGGAAGAAATCTGGAGAAATCTTAAGGCAAGAGGGCTAGAGAGACAGGGCTATACTCATAGTATCTTTGTGAAATATTTAAATTTAATATGCATTATTTAAGAGGCAAACAGTAATCTTTCACTCAAAATAAACACAACCCTTGGTTGGTAGGAGTGTACAGAATGAAGTGAAATAATCTCAAGATAAAGAAAATTAAAAATACCAGTCTAAAATGATTGCTAGAGACAATAATAAATCAAATTGAAAAATACGAATATATGTATATAGGCTTGATATGTGCAAAGCACTAGCTATCTACTGAAAGCTCAACAATAACCCTTCTTAAACCCCCAAATTTCTAAGATAATGTCTAACTCTCTCCTATTGGATTATCTCACTCTTTCTTGCTATATAGCAGATTCAGGTAGATACCATGGAATTTATGGAATGGCAAATGTAAAAGGAATATAAAAATATAATGTAGACTAACTACATAAAACACTTTAAGAAAAACTTTGCAGTAATTCATACCAAGGGAGACTGTGTCTTAGAGTCAGTTGTGTATCTGTCCCAGGATTCATAATGTTCAGATCACTAGGATGTTACCTTTAGTATCAATGTTTTCCATGCCTATGTCAATTTCAGGAAGTTGAGGTGGCATACCTTCCTATGGGTAGAGGAGTATATGAAAGATGCATGAAAGGTGCATTATGTAGTATTAATGATGACCAGCAAATCTCAGAACTGTCTAATGATTAGGAAATATAGGCTGTATCATTTGTCTTTTAAGTGAAAAGGAAAATATGTATATTTATTAGAGAAACTTATAATGAGTATAGGGTGTACATAAAATGTACAACCATTAACTTAAAACTAAACAGAAAGGAAACTAAAATGCAACAAGAATAAAAGCCTTTCTTGCCTTTTTTTTTTTTTGGTAAGGATATATTATTTGTGGAAGTAAGGATAGCTAAGTAATAAATTGCTTTCATCATACGATAATGAAAAAACTCAATAGTTGAAGCAAAATCTACGTATTGACAAACCTCAAATGATATATGTCTCCTGCAAAGAGTGAAATTATATGCTTTCGAAGTTAAAGTAATAGATTATTCTGACAGACAAGTAATTCCACATATTATTGCCTTTAAATTTTAAGGGTTATATGAAATATAAAGATATTTTAAATTTAGCAAATTACTTCTGATTTCTAGAAAAGACCACCGTCCAGGGCTTGGGGAAGTGAATATATGTTTAAGAATGCTATTACATTTTCAACATAATTAGTCATCTAACTATGTATCTAAATGCAGCTAATAGATTTCCATGTATAATTAACTATGATTTATCTGAATATTGCAGTTTGAATTATTTTCTATAAATTTTCTTACAATTATTATTTTCTATCAATTTGCTAATTATTTATGGACACATTTTATTTCGAGTAAATTTAAATCTATGATGCAGCATATATGGAACAGCAATGAAGAGAGGTGGTTGCAGAAAATGCAGCTTTACTTTTTTCCAAAAATAAATATTTGTGAAGTCAGGCAAATTTCTTCTAGTTCTATTTTAAAGAAATTAAAATTAAATAGACCTTTAAAACATCTAAGTTTTAAAAGAGTGCATACATTTTTACTTATTCTATAATAACTTCATTTTCGATTGATCTTGGTTTTATTTATTTTGCTATTTAAAAATAATAGAGTGTATATATATATATGTGTATATATATGTATTTTCTTTGAGATTTTATTGAAGGATATGTGGAAGTATAGCAAATTTATGACTCATTTTAGGATTATTCCTCAAATAGAATGTGCTTATAAATTGTTCAAAAAATAAACCCAACTTGATTTAGAAATAGCCAGCTACATGTTATTTTGAAAATTGGTTGAGTTTCAGTCAAAATGCTAAACAAAAACCACCTGAAGTAATACATGAGATGACTAAATGGTGTCCAAATAATTTCAAACTCTTAAAATGTTTTAGAAATGCTTTGTAGGTAGTGCAGTAATATATTAATATTGTCTATGTTTTAAAACTTAGGGTTTTTTTTTAGAAAAACACATTATTGTGATCCTGGTGGGTATACAGTTGAACTCAACATAATTGGTGAAATGAGCCTAAGGAAAATTACTTACCATTAGATTCTTCTGATTTTATTATTTCAGTTTAGTTTAAGAATCACTCCTTCAAAATGCCTTTAGAAATTCTTTTTAAAATTGATAATTCAGCATATAAAATTAATCCATATTAAAACTCCATTTACCCTGGCTTTAGCACTTTGGCAGATTGCTACTTAATGGTATGAAAGAGAGACATTCTTTAGTGATACAGCCAATATAATTATACCCCCAATAAAGCTAATGCTATCAGATAATGCAAAAGTGCCTACTGGAACAGCTGTAATCTGTAAGAATCAAGAGTTGCAAAGTCAGATGAGGTGTTGTATAACTTCATTCCATATATTATAAGACAGTTTTGGTAAAGGTTCTGGGCTCTCTACAACCAGTTTTATGGAAACTCAGTTTTTCTACTAATAAATCTTTCCAAGGTTCTTATCAATCTAAAGATATTCCAAAAATCAGATGTTCAAGGCTTCTTAGTTAAAGTAAAAAAAAAAAACACAAAAAAACAAAAACAGGCATATCTGAAACAAAATCAAAAGTGGAAACAAAAATAACAATAGTGGTGGTCATTTTTAAAAGCATATGCAATCCCAACACCTTACTATGGTACTACGGGACTTAAAAGGGCTTCCATGTTCCTTTAGCCCTCAGCCACTGCATATTCTCTTCCTTGTTTCCAGTCCCCAGATGCAGTCCTCTTGTGCCATTAAGTCACGTGGGCTATTAACCAAGGGAATGAGTCTCAGTTCCTAAGGAGTCTCTCAGTCAATTATAGAGTATGGAAAATCCACACTTTACCATCGAATATGAATATTAATATTAATGTATGCAAAATAGGAGTACATGGCATTATGCCTAGTATTTTTGCTAGAATGAAACTCAAAATCTAGTTTTACTTTTTCTGCTTAAACTATAAGCATTATGTAATGCAGTGCATAGATTAAGTAAAGATAGAAGTGAAATGCAATAATTATAAGAGTTCTAAAGGAACAGTTGAGTAGAGCACAATGTTGTTAGTTTATGAAATTTCATGAATACTAAAAATTAAGAATGATCACCCAAGCAATGGAATCTTGACTCGAGTATTACCCTTTAAAGATAACTTTCACACAGATCCAAATTAAAACAAAAGCAATTATTTAGCATGTTTTTATGACCATGCTCTTAAAACAATACTACGAAATTGTACATATACTTTGTTGTTGTTATACATTAATCATAGTCTAATAAATTAGAAACCAAAACCCCAAAGACCTATATTTCAACCCGTTAACAAAAGAAAATATTAAGTATAGTTTATTGTTATTATAATTAAACATAGTCTAATAAATTAAAATCAAGAGCAGAAAGTCTCTTTGTCAACCTGAAATAAAAGGAAAGTGTAAATAACCAGAACTTGTGAATTGTGTAGAGAATTTCAGAAGTAAACATGTATTTCTCTAATCTGCATTTACAATGAATCTTGGAAAACTGGGAACTTTGGGAAAGGGAAATTGGGTGCAGGCTTATATATTCACTGGGTTCCCATCTCCCACCCCAGCAGCACAAGCAGAGATGAAGTATTTCAGTTTTCAGTTTTACTTAGGCATTGTCATGAAGTAAGGACAAGCTTCTCTTTGGAAGCAGCAGGCTGGTTGATGTTATAATCCATGAAGTGATAAACCGAAGAACATGTAAGACTAACTACTTGAGTATAAAATCAAGGCCAACATGTAGATTATAGTACTTCAGACCTGCGGTTGGGGATCAGGGAATTGAGGGCTGACTTGTTATATGTGGATATATGACTCTGAGGGTTGTTGGCACTCCTAACCCCTGCATTCAAGAGTCAACTGTACAATGTATCCGAGCTGTGTGATGTCATAAAGCCTTATGTTTAAGAGATTAATCCCTGGGCTGAGGTTCTAGAAATAGCTCTGTATCTTCAGCACCAATCTGTAGCAGTCATCAAGCTTCTTCTATTTTCTAAATCTGTTTTGTGTCTATTTGTTTTTTTTTATCCTTAATATGGAATAATAATAAGTTATTGTGGGAAAATAAAATGAAATAAGAAAGGTAAAACTTTTAGCCATCTCCTAACACAGAGAATGTCCTTCATAAAGGTTTTTTATTATCTTCATTATGAAAAAGATTGACTTGGATATCCGTTCTTTTTATTCCAAGTTTACAAATAATAGCAGTAACTAATGAATTACAATTTTTAATATAAATGAGTACATGTACTAATATACCCCATATTAGCATTCATCTTGCTGACTCAAATCAGTATCCATTTTTTTCCTGGTCCTACCTGAAACAATAAACTGCACCTGTCCTTCAGTGGCAGGCAGGATTCAAAATCACTTTCTGCCACTCTATTTTTGAGTGCCAAAGTGCCAGAGGCCTGATGGATTCCCCTGGGTTCAGCAGTGCATTACAAATCCGTTAAGTGACTCATTCCCTTGGTGAAATGAGATGAAAATCTGGTCTAGGTCTACCCAGGTCATCTGTGTAGTTTTCTAGCTTTCTACAGAAACTTGGTCTAATTTCTCCATTTTGTACCTCCTAACATTTACTTTAAGATAATGTGTGTTAAAGGTAGCATATTAACACTTCAACAGAGAAATAACCACCCAGATAATTTTGATTCCATGAAGGATGAGAATCACACAGATTAGTATTATTTATATAGCAGTCGAGATTTCTATCATAATAAGGAATATGTAGCCTAAATAATGATGTGTTCTATATTTGTTACAATCAGCACTAGACATTTAAAAATGTAATTATAGTCAACAATAAAAGCCTCTACCCTAGTCTTGTTTTTAGGGTAGTTACCAAGTATCAGTAGAGACTGACTTGAGTGTCAGCTATTTTTTGTTTGCTGTGGAATCACAGCACTTTGGGATTGCTGTAAAATTGCAAAAATGTCAGGTTAGAAGAAAGGAAGAATGTGTATATTATCCATGAACCTCAAAGTGGATTCAACTTCTGGGAATTCAAGTGTAGTCTAAGTAGCTATTTTCTATAAATTACATGTTTAGTCTAAGTATTTCTGCCGTGTACTAATAAATGATTTCAAAACAAACAAAAAGATGTTCTACTCTGTAACATCATGCACTTAAAAAAACAGGACTAATGCTTTCAGATTGGGGTCCACTTTGAAAAACTTATGCAATATGGTATCCATAGATAAATATGGTACAATCCTAATAAAAATAATAGTACAGTTAAAAATAGTAAATTTATACTTAGTGGGTAAATAATTAGTAGAAATTTATCTTTTAAAAAAGTGTGGAAGCAGCTTGGAGGGAGATATAAGGAAAAGTTGAGAATTCTGAATTATTAAAACAAAGGCAAAGTTTATATATAAAAGATACAGTGAGCTTTTACCTATAGGTATAAAGATAGAATAACTGATTATTTTAACAAGTTCTAATTATCAAAGAAACCTTGTCTGTAAAGTCACTTTTTTAACAAAAAGTCATGCAGAAAAGTGTGCATTAAATCAACAATAACAAAACTAGCTAAAGTTCTTGGGAGTAGAATAAAAATATCTTTATAAAATACTTACTGGAAATATATATGAAATTTTGAAAAGAAATTAAATAATCATCATTTGGCATCATGATTCAGCTTTGTTTTTTAAGTTAACTAACTTTAATACTTAGAGTAAACCTATGAGGAAGGCACAGTTATTACTCCCATTTTTTAAGTAAAGAAACTGGCGTAGTAGGTTTGGTACAAGCTCTATTAATTACTCCAAGGACACACAAAAAGGAAACCCTAGGGCTTTCAAAAGAGGCAAAACTAGCTCCATAGTAGTTTTGCCTTTGACAGTAGGTTTATGTCCTTCCCCAAACCCTATGCCATGATGCTATGCATTTTTCAGCTACTTGAAGTGAAGGTGTGATTTCCATACCAACGTAATCCTCTAATAGTTTTCCATCCTTAATTAATGTAAATATGATTATTTTCATAATTCATCTCTTTCTTTTTAGAATAATAGCTAAAGAAAAGTGTACCTTCTAAAATGTGAGGTATTCTTATAAATATAAGCATTTCTTGTTATAATTTTACAGTTAAATTATATATATATATCATTTAAAAGCAAATTCCAGTTTAATAAGTGAATAAATAATGTATCTTCTAACAGAATATCACCTTCAAATGTTTCCTTCTAACATCTTGATATTTATGACATTTTTTTATCCAAATGAGCATGTAGGGCACTTCTAGGATGTGGTGTGAACATAAGCATGAAAAATAGGTTGAAAGGAAAGCAAGCAGTGGAAGAGCTAGCTTGACCAAATCACATGGGTGCACAGAATGACATGAACCTCGTGCTGACTAGCAGATGAAAAGATAAGTTGAAAATAAAGTGAAATCACATAAACTAAGATTAAGATTTTATTTCTTATGAAAACAGGAGTTGGACCAAAGACATTGAAGTGTTTTGAAGTTTCTAAAATATTCGGACAAAATTTGCTAAAACACAGGGCAAAGGAAATCAGACTGTCTTTTCTACTTTAAAAATAATTCATGTGTGTCTTTGAGGGAAATAGAAACATGGCATCATAAAGGATGGCGAGGTAGAATTGTAACACTACATTTTTTCTTTGTTATTCCAGGCTGGCATTTTTATTTAAATGTTCAAAAATGTGACACTATATTTCTTTTATTTAAAATCACCTATTTCTTGCTGCAGCAAGGGCAGGATATATCCATATTTAGACTATGTAATCCTTGTTAATGATAGCAGTCTCCATTGTCACATGAATAGAATGCAATCTAATCTAATAAAAATTTGATCCATCTGCCTCCAGAGTGTTCAACAGCATCATTTTCAGGGTCAGGGTTAGAAGGAGCTCTTAACTACATCCCAGGGTACCCAATCAAATCAAGGTTAAATAAAGCTCTATGTTTAAACATGCCTATCCTTATTTTTAAAGCACCTTTGCCAAGCTTAAAACAAAACAAAGATGCTTTGGTAATTTTATCTTCACCTATAATAAGTTATATGTACCTAAAGACTTCTTCTTTCCCACTGCAGAGTTCAAGCATTGTTTTTTTAAGTGTGACTTGAACATTGCATTCCTAAAAGTTAATTTAATTTACTGACATTTTTGTTTGTATGCTTGCATTTGATCAGAAGCTGTATGGCTTGACTATCTTCATGTTTGCTTCACTGTAGTATTTTCTAGAAAGCATTGACCTCGAGGAACCCTCACTGTGGATTCATCAATGTAATCCCAGATACAAGGCCCAGAAATAGGTATTCGCATTTTCACAGTAAAGTGTTCTAGCAGATTCAGTGAACAAGCACCATGACCTGGAATTAATTGTCATAATAAATAAAGTGTTTGGGGCATGCATTTATGATGTATCTGGAGCTGGACTAACGGTAACTAGTGGGCAAGGTAGACACAGCCACTGCCCTCAAGGGCTTTTACACTTGTGAGCTTTGTCTTGATATGGTATAAATTCTCTCACACTTGGAGTCTGATTATGGAGCCAAAAATGGAAGCTTTATCCTTGACAATGATGTCTCAACAGTTTAGGAAAAAATAAAGAATTTTAGTGTTCATCATTTTTCTACTTCTCATACTTCTCAATAGTTTTTTTTTTTAACCTTAATGTATACATGTATAAAATAAAAAAAATATATATCCCATTCTACTTAAAAAGACATTACAAGAAATAGCTGGTCCAATGAACATAATTTAGCAATCAAATAGGCTCTTTTAATGATAGCTCCAATAAATACTAATATCCATTCTTAGGATGAGAAGCTATATCTTTTTTATCTCAGTATCACTTAATTTGTAGATGCTACAGATTTAATACATGTTGAGAAAGAAAGGTGAACTCAGATTAAGGAATGGAGGAGCAGGCATCTTCCCCACCCTGGAAACCGCAATGTGAATACCAGGGCATCACACTCAGATAGTAAATACTCCCTTGTTAATAGAGGATACTGAAGACTGAAGGAACTTTGTGACTTCATTAGTGTCACTGAAGGTGGCCGTTATGACTAGTATAAGCTATGACCATTCATCAATAGAATTATGATATGTCAGTTTATCTCAGTATTCTGCTCTAAGGGAACAAAACAGAAATATGCAAAGGTAAAAAAAATTCAATTTTCTCTAAAGAAATGCACTATGCATATTTTATATGCAAACTGAAGAAAAAAAAACAAGATTTATTTAGAAAAAATCAACTAATACCAGCAAAAATAGATAAGTCTCAAGTATAATCAGTCTGTCTCTGGAAATATATTTTACAAACAATTCTTATGTAAGCAGCATTTGTGGAACACAAACATTTTATGATTTTATGATTATTATATATTATAAATGGATTTTAATTGAGCTACACATAGAAAATATACACTACTGATCAGAGGTCCAAAGGAAAAAAATAGTCTGTCATTACTGCCTAGATTCTGAGATATATAAAAAAAAAAAAACTTGTAAAACATTTTTACTTCTAAAAAATTGTACATAATTTTAAAATATATTTTAGATTTCTTTGCAGCACTAGAAGCTATTAAAATGTAAGCTGTAAAGTTTAGCATCTGCTCATACTCACTGCATATTATAGGTTGCCAAAAATGTGTTTCTTCTAGGAAGAAGAATACATTTCTTTTGGGTCCCTTTCGTGAAACACAGACTTCTAAATGGTTAAAATACTTACCTTCCAAAAAAACATTTTTTTTTTCAAATAGAGAAAACACAGGCATTCAAATACAAATACATTTTTATTTGAAAAATAACCTCACATATTTTAATCTCTTTAGAAAAAATATGGAATAATCATTGTTCATTTTCAACTAAGTATATAACTACTAACTATATATTATGTCATTAAAGTGCTTATGTTAGCCAGAAGTTGATTTTTCCCAGATATTGACTTCCACTTTGCTGTAGGTCATTTCCTCTCTTCTGTAGAACTTAGATTCTTAACACTGATGAATGTTGCGTACAGGTGACCTTGCTCCTAATATTCTCCGCATCTTTAGGATGCTGTCTGCTGCATAATTTTACTTTACAACAGGTGGCTTTTAATCAGTGTATTTCAAACTATGCTCACTATCTTTTCCAATTTCTCCTAGCTAATAACAGTACTACTCAGGGATTTGCCGTTAACTAAGTTTCATTTCTTTTCTTCAGCACCCCTACATCCATTATCCTTAACGACTCCAAAATCCAGTACCTAGGACAGGTTACATAATTTTCAATGCCTGGTGCAAAGTGAAAATATGGACGCCTTGTTCAAAACTACTAAGAATAGCTATACCACGATAGCAGAATGTTAAACCCGGTGTGGGCACTCTGAGCTGAGTATGGGTCCTGTGTAGACTGCACAGACTGCATACTCATTAGCACTCTCATCACCTCTTATTTAAATTCTGATACCATGGGACTGTTGTCCTCCACCCTTGAAACTGCTCCGGATGTATTTTCTGTAATCCCACCTCATCCCACAGTCTGTCCTCTACATCAGGGTTTTCAACTTCAGCACTATTGCATATTGGACTAGATAATTATTTGTTGATGGTGGGGGGCGGGGGCATCCAGTGCATTTAGAAATGTTGAGCAGGATCTGTGGTCTCTATCTATTAGATACCAGCAGCTCCCTTTTCTGTCACAAGTTTTGATCATGCCATTTGTGACAACATGGATGGACCTCGAGATAATCATGCTAAGTGAAATAAGCCAGACAGAAAAAGTTAAAAATCACATATCACTTATATGTGGAATATAAGTGATGAAGCAACAAAGGAACAGGACAAACAGAGACTCATGGAATGGACAACGGACTATTGATTACCAGAGGGTAGGGGTGGGGGCGGAGCGGGGAGATAGATGGGATAAAGAGGGTCAAATATATGGGGGTAGAGAGAGAGCGAAGTGGGTAAAGGGGATCAAATATATGGTAGCTGAAGGAAACTGGACTTTGAGTAGTGAACACACAATAGAATATACAGATGTCAAATTATAATGTACACTTGAAAATTATATAATTGTATCAACCAATGTTACCCTATAAACTTAATTTTTAAAAAGTTAAAGTATCTCCAGATATTTTCATATGTCTTCAGAAGGGCAAAACTGTCCCCTGTTGAGAACCATTGTTCTACATTATCAGAGTGCTCTTTACAAAATATGGAGGATGTCATGCTACCCACATTCTTAAAATGTTTGAAGAACTCTCTCAATACTATAGGATGAAGTTCAATTCTTTATTATGATATTCAACGGGCGTCATAACTTGGCTTTGTGTTATCTCTCCAACTCTAACTCAAATTTAGCCCATTATCTCCTTTGAACTTTATTCTCCATCCTTGCCAAATGGCTTAGAGTTTTATTCACATGCTTTTTACTATCTTTGTAACTTTTCATCATAATATCTTTAATTACGTGTTCCTTCCAGTAATCTCTCCTCTTGACCCCACATTCCTGGTTTATTACCTTTGAACATTAAGCTAGAGTATCATCTTCTTTTGATGAAATCTTACCTCTCTTTATGCCATCTCACACAGAAATGACTGTTATTTCCTTTTGCCCTGTATTATTATGCCTATAATTATATTGTACCAACATGCTATTTCTAAACCTAATGCGATTAAGAGAGGTTAAACTTTTCAGCCCTTCAAAGCATTTCTACAAATTAAAAGAATGAGTCCATCTTCAGAAATAATACATTGGGGCAATTCAATTTACTTGGAAGCATACGTCCATATACGGAAAGTTTCTAAATAGAAAAACTGTTACATTTGTTGTGTCATTTATAAATTATTATACTTGATTTTTTACATGCCTAATTCAGTATACTGATCTATATATTCTTGAAATCTAGGAAACATTTATCGCACATATTTATGTCTCTGACATATAACATATTAACACATACTAGGCATTTACTTATTCTTTGTTAAAGAGAAGAAGGGAAAAGAGGAAAAAGATGCAAGGAAGAGGCGAAAAAATAGGGAGAAATCAGAATTATGAAGAAGAGTTTTGAGACTCACGATAAATGGGCTGCAGATTCATATTTAAGCACTATTTTCTTCTCGGCATATTCATATCCAGATTCTTCATCATGATTATTAATGTCATCACTAAAATCACTTTAACAAACAATGATAAGACCATGTACTGAAGAGCTTTACAAGCCCTTAATGCACGTTGCCTTTGAAAGACACATACCTGGTGAATGCATAGTCTAGAGAGGGTTTGAATGGTGCAGGTGTTATTAATCCATACACCCCAATATATCACTTAAAAGTTATAGTTCAGCACAGATATATATTAACATTTATTCTCAACTTTGTCCCCAATACTGAATTTTTCAAAAAATCTTCCAGATTTGCTTTCTAAAGTCTCCACATTCTATTAAAAACAATTTCCAGTTCATATAAGGAAGATATTATAAAAATGAATCACACACTTGCACAACTGGCCTCATAATTTTGGAAACTCATAGATACACTTTATGTGACGGTGCACGAGTTCTCAGGGATTAAGCCAGGATTCAGTGACTAGTGTCCAAGGTATGTCCTTCACTGATGGGGTGACAGAAAATTCCAAATCACTGTTCCTCATGATTACGCTTTGATTATGAATTTAAATTGCTTGAAGTCCATCTGTTCATCAAAGAGTAATTTACTGTCAAATCCAATAAGTGACAGGATATCCTTTTCCTTTACTTCTGACCTTGTTCTTGGCACAGAGGAAGTCGGTTCAACATGACAAATTTTTCCCTGACAGCTGGATGATTGTTCACTGTGGCCAAAGGAGAAATCTGTCGCAGGGAATAGACAGGCTGGATGCACCAGATATTTTACCAATCTGAAATGTTCTTTGGAATGCAGACATTATTTCTCTAAATTTATTTTGCTTTATTTAATAATTTTCTACTTAATGCTATTAGTCCTATGAAATACGTAAGTCATCTCTGCTTTTGATGCATAATTTGTATCGCAAGCTTCTTTTTTTTTTATTTAAAAACTGAAATTGTACTTTTTTTCTTCCTGTGGTCTCTCTAGTTTAAAATATCTAGTGAACTCTAGATATTTTTTTAAAAAATAAAAAGTGTAATGTAGAAATAGGAAGATTTATCTGTCCCATACGATTGTAATTTCCTTGAGATTGAAGGCCATGTTTTAAATTTATCTTTACATCTCCATCAAATTGTACAGTAACTGATAGAATTTTAATAAAAATTTCTGGAAAATAATTTAAAGTACTTTTATGAGAAGTAGTATAATATAATTATATATCATGGATAAAACATTTGAATACAAATAATCTTAATTTGGTTTATCATGTAATCTCCATTTGAACATGCCATAGTATTAATACAAGTGTACAATAAAATTCTTATTTTTGATTAAATTTATACAATAACAATTACTTTGACATTTAAAGTGTGTGATTTGTATCATATATTTGTTGCAGTATCCTCAAGAGTTAATATGTATTTGTTAATCTTATGTCTTTTCCCTAAAGTCAATGCACTTTAAAGAGCAAACTGTGAAATACACAGGCATATATTTCCTCCCCAACCAAAGAAAATACATAGAACTCAAAAACTAAGGTCACCACTAGCTTTTTTCTTCCTATCCCCTCCTTCCCTCCCTCCCTCTCTTCTTCTTTCTGCAAGGAAAAATTAAGTGGCTGGTGTGTTAGGCACTTTACTATGTATTAGATGAATAAAAAACAATCACTACTTTTAAGATTACATTTCTCAGAAGAAATTTGAGTATATAGCATGCAAAAAGCTTATAAAGTAGTCTTAGAGAACAACTGAATGCTGAATTATTTCTCACACTAAAAATATAGTACTTCAATAAGGAAGAGATCAACATTATCTAGAATAATTGGAAATTGCTATAAGGAGAGGGTCCAGTTGAATTAAGTCTTGAAGACTGGCTAGTGTCTGAGGAAGTAGAGAGGGGCAAGAAGAAGACTGAAAATCTTAATCGAAGTAAGAGAAGACTATTAAAGTATGTGCAAAAGTAAAGTAGAAAATGTAGAGCTAGGAACATAAACCTCAAGGACCCTGTATCCTAGATAGATGCAACTAAAAATGCAATAGAGAATTCTAAATCCTAGGTGACATAGTAAAAGTTGTGTTTTACCAATAGTCTGTACAAGATGTATTATAAGAAAGGTATTAGAGAGCCTCGTCAGGAGACTATGAAATATAAGTGAAACTTAGAGACACTGCAAAGGAAGGAACAATTGGTCTTAGAAACAGACTAGTAAGATTTTTTCCATGCACATGGCTGTATAAGTCAGCATTTTCTTATTTTTCTGGAAATCAATCAAAAACATTGAGGAGGGTAGAAAATAAATCATAAACTTTATATTTGGTGAAACAAAGAAAAATATATTCTCTATAGACTCAACTATGCAGGAAAGATTTTAAGACAAAAGTACAAAACAAAATTGAAAAATAATGAGAGGATTTGTCGGGAACAGAAAAAATTAATTGATCCAACCAATATGTACGGAGCTTTTCCTGAGGGTCAGATCCTGCTTAAGCATGAGGGAATAATAATGAAATGAACAAAAGTTCCTGCTCTCATAGAGCATATAGCATAGTTGAGAGAGACAGACAATCATGAAATAAAATATATAGTGTGATGAAGAGCAACAAGTGCTATGAAGAAAAATAAAGCAGAAAAAGGAAATAGAGATTGTGCAAAAAGGGAAAGCTCAATTTTAAATAAACTGGTCAGAGGAGTTTCTATGGACTGAATATTTATATCTTCTCAAAATTTATGTCTTGAAACCTTAATCCCCACTGTAATGGTACTTGGGAATGGAGCCTTTGGGAGGTAGTTAGATCATTAGGGTGAAGGCCTCATGATGGGATTAACGCCTTTATAAGAAGATAAATGAGAACGTATGCTCTCTCTGTTCTCTGCCATGTGAGGAACAATAAGAAGATGGCCATCTGCCACCAAGAAAAGCGTTCTCACCAGCCCCCAAATCTGTTTGGGCCTTGATTGTGAACTTCTTAGCTTCAGATCTGTGAAAAATAAATGTTTGTTGTTTAAGCCCCTCAGTTTGTGGTCATTCTTAGAGCAACCTGAGCAGACTAAGACACAAGGTCTCTCCAAGTAGGTGATATTTGAGCAAAGACCTGAGAGAGATGAGAGGTAAAGGGAACAGCAAGTGGAAAGGCCTGGTGTTCTAGGATGTCTGAGGGGTAGCTGGGATGCCTGTGTGGCTGGACTTGTGAGAAGGATGTGGTCTGATTTACATTTTTATAGGATCATTTTGTTGGATGAACTTCCTCACTGGGAATAAATACAGAGTTCAAGGTGAAAGCAGAGGCACCAATTGCAAGACTTTGTAACATACCAGTTGACAGATGATGGTAAAGTTGGCCAGGGTGATATCAGTAGAGGTGGTGAAAAGTGGTTAGAATTAGATTCATGATGAAGGTAGAGGATTTGTCAATGGATGAGTTATGGAGTGCAAAAGAAAAGTCCAGGTGACTCCCAGGTATCTGGCCTGAGTGATTGGAAGGATGGATTTGAGATTCACTGAGATGGGACAGACTGCAGATGCAGTTTTGGGGGGAAAGCAGTATTTGGGTTTTGGAAATGTTAAATTTGAGATGTCTATTGAACGTTTATGTAGAGATACATGGTAGACTATTAGATCTATGAGTCTGGAGTTCAGAAGAGATCTGGACTGGAGGCATAAATTTGAGAGCTATCTCAATGTAGTTGGTATTTAAAGCCACAGGACTGTATGAGATCCCCATGAGAATATTTTTAGTTTTTGTTTTTTAAATAAGTGCAAGGCATCTCTCAGAAAGCATGGCAAAGATGAAGAGCATACTCTACTGTATGTCTAGTTTTCTAATTTGCAGTAAGTACCAAAGTATGAAAGATCTGTGCCTGGGCCATTCAGGTCCTATTTTAGTTCAGAGAATAAAGGTTCAGGGATGGAGCTTTACTGAGAATCTCAGATAAACCAGATTTGCATGAAGAAAATATCAGATTATCCCAAGATTTGGATCACCATTCATTAAGGTTTATGAGACAAATATGATTATAAACAAAACATTGGATTTTTTAATAGAAGATGTTAAATTTTTTTCTTTGAGCTTGTTCTGATGCAGTTTTCTGTAGCACACACAGTGACAATCAGCTGCCTAGGTCACTCCTTCACAAAGAAAGTAGATGAGCTGCCTGATCAGTTAGGACCTAACTTTATTCTTAGACAGGATACTTAAACTCTTTCAGTCTCATTTTCCTCCTAGCAAACAGGAGGGGTCACCACATCTCTCACATTTCTAATAGTCTACAACTCCTACCCCTTCATCACTAGCGTCTGCTTCAACAGCACTGTAAGTGAGATTTTATTGCTTTAGGATAAACTATTGTAATCTTTAAACTATATTTGCATGTTAAACAATCTGTTTAGAAGAATTTTTTTAACTTTAAAAGGTCTCAATTATAGGATACTGTCTATTTGTCCTCATAGGTGTACAAAATAATATTAACCTTTATTTAAATTTTTCTTAGTTTTTATTTATTATCTTCCCAGATAAGTGTCTATAAATATTTACTAATTATAAAGATACAAACTTTATCAATTAAATATTACATTTTTATTCCAAATTTTCATTCTTTAAGATATAGTTTCAAATAAAATTGTAAATTATTTTGCAGTTCAGTTTATTAGACAGAATTTTCTCAGAAAGGAAAGATGTCTGCCTTTTGCACACTAAGTTATCATTTTTGTCTCTCGTCTATTCTGTTACATTTTGGATTCACGGGAGGAGTGAGAATAGCTAGTCTATGCTAGTAACGCTGACTGCTGTGCAGGGTCGTTCTCATTACCGCAGTGTGAGGCAAGTATGGGTGTCATCAGTGTTCTAAGGAGATTAATGAGAATCAGGAAGGTTGAATAACTTGCTCAAAGTTGTATAATTTATTACCCAGATCTTACTGGAGAGCCTAGGATATTTCCATTACCCCTTATACTTTAATGTAGCAACCATATTTTACTTCACATCTGAGTTTTATACATTGCTTTAGGCCCACTTCTTCCATGTGAACTAATCATATCAAATGATGCCTAGTTAAATTTTTATGAATGAGTCCATCTTTTACATCTGCCATGAAAATATCTGCATTTTTACACCAAATGATTATAGATAAATATTGCAGAAATGTTTATAGAGTCAGGAATGAATTTATGAATAAATAAATTATGAAATCTATAAAATTTTAGTAATAATCTTTGACATTACTTTGTCTTTATCCATCAATCCTGAAGAAAGTCAGAAGTTTCAACAAATGAAAATTGACTGCATTTATTTCTCATCAGTTTCACCATGGTTAACATAGTTGTGATATATTTAGAGTCAAGAACACCTTAATACATTACAACTTCATTGAATTTCTTTGACGAGCTATGCACTTACACATAATAGGGCCAACATCCAGTCAAATTGCTTACGTATGGGACAAACCCAAGTGGTGCTATTTACTTCAATGAAATTAGCGACACCTCTGGAGTTATGCAGTGCACAACTTCCACAATGCTACACCATAACCTTCACAGTAAAAAATTCATTTCATTTAGAACCACAGATTAATTTGAAGTTATATATTATATAATATATTAAACATGACATTTAGTAATAGAAGCAGAAACTTTTGAAAATCATATTAAAGCGTTTATGTATCATGACTATTAGAATTATACCCAATACATGTGTTTGTTGGCACCCTATCTCTTACCTAAAATTATTTCAAGAAGTTTTTAATTATGTGGTTATATATTTACATATATACTTATATACCTAAATATCTGTATATATAAATATAATATATATGTTATATGTTAAAAATGAATACAAGAAAGAAGCAAATATGCTAATCACAGTAACCAGTAAACTGATTGAGACAGATGGTAATGTTTTTTCTTGAGTTTACCAACAACCAATGTAAGGAAGAAGCTAGAATTTGGAAAAATTAATTTTCATCAAAAAGTAGAAAGACTATCAAATTTTTAAAGAGAAAGTGCAATTTACTACGTAATCAATTCTAAAATAAATGTCTCATGTGTGCCTTTATCTGAGGCATGGAACACTTGTACAAGTGCATATGTTATTGAATAACTATATTTTTTATTAATGAATATGGAAGAATTTTTTTATGTAGCTATTCCAAAATTCAAGCCAGTCTATTGGAATATAGCTTCTAATGAGATGATCTCACATATGAGTGGAATATAGACTACTTTGAAAAAGAAGTGAAGAACATGTTCTTTAAAATAACCTAAATGGAATTTATTTCAACATGAGTTTTTAGTTGGATGTGAAACAATTTGGTGGTATGTTTTGACTTTACCTAGAGTGTTCAAAGTCTATCATATTCAGAGAAATATTTAATATACTTTAAAAATTAGATGAGCTCATCTAGAGTCAGCGCTTTGTTTTTAAGTTGAAAACCAAACCATATTTTATTTTGGTTTGGTTTGATTTTTTGTTCATTTTTTTGTTTGTTTGTTTTTCCCCTGAGGCAGGTGGCCACACACTTCCACATGGATTGAATCACTTAGGTTCCTTTAGGCAAAACTCTGTTGTTGTTTCTCAAAAAGTCATTTTTATTTTATTTCAGCATTTGAACAAGAGCTGAATAAAACCCCAGAGCTCAATACCTGTAGCAGAGGGGATTTTATCAGAAAACTTTAGCCCATGGGTCATCCTTAAAAAGCACATTTCATCTTAAATAGTATAATCTTGTTGTGTGATCATTAGAATAATTTTAGTGATGAAGTAGCCTTGTATATCTGAACAAATTGATTTATAATATGCTTTGGAAAAAATTAGTCTTAATAATAACAAAAGTAAATATTAACTTCACCACCCTGAACATGCCCAATCACATCTGATCTCAGAAGCTAAGCAGGGTAGGGCCTGGTTAGTACTTGGATGGGAGACCACCTAGGAAGACCAGGTGCTGTAAGCATAAATAAATTAAATGAATGAATGAATGAATGAATAAAATAAGGGATTGTAAACTGGCAATGTCCTTGCAATCTGTGAGGTCAACCAGGGTAGCCTCGCCAAAAAAAAAAAATAAATAAATAAATAAATAAATAAATAAATAAATAAATATTAACTTGATAAGAAAACTGAATCACTCTTAGTTTTTGTATGAAATCACCCCCATGAAACAGTAAGGATTCGTTTCCCTGTTTACTCTCAGAGAAATTATGCATTTAGTTCATCTCAAATAGTCTCAGACCATGATGGTGTAAATTAAAAAATAGTAGATTAAAACATTGGCTTACAATATATTACTTAAGATTTTGATGTTGTACACTATTCATGGTAAATCTAATTCCTACAGTAGCAGTAAAATGTATACTTTATAGAAGCAATAATAGCCAGGGCTTTTGACCATAGCTAATTTCTCTTCTAATCAAAAGCAAATTATGGAGTAATAAAAAGTAATAAAATTTTATGTTACTCTTGGTCAATCTCACCATGAAGTTTTAACAGTGGTCAATAAGAGAATGGTGGTACCTAGAAATCCTGTGTTGGTTCATGGTGTGAAATATTGGGTTAAAGTTAAAAAAAAATGGCAAAGACACCATTAAGTGAATATCAAAATTTCAGTGAGTATTGCTCTTTCTAAAAATGAGGCAGATTACATTTTGATTCAATCGAGAGGGTACAAGAAAGTATTGAATGTGAGGTGTTAATTAAAGGCTTGGTGCTCACCATGCTAAATAGGCTTCAAACTGTTCTGTCTGTCCTTTCTAATAAAAGCTGGAGAAAAGAGACCTTCCTTTCCCAAAGGCAGGGCAACACTTCCAGTTCCATCTGTCAATAATGCTTTATGATGTGATATGTGAGCAAACCTTTCTTAAGTGGCTTTGAAGAAACTCTTAGAAGTTGTTTGATCATAAGACTGTTTAGAGAGCTAATAAGGACTTTGAACCATCTCACCTTTATCTTCCAAGCTTTTCAGACATTATCAGTATCATTTGAAGATGTTAAGGAGAGGAAAGAAATAATGGACAGAATCTCATATTTGTCCATATCTCATTTTAAGAATGAGCATGAGCTCAGAATGACTACTGAATAATCAAATTGTAAATCTAATTACATTGCTATATGACAACATAAATTTATGCTTATAGATGAGTCTGGCTAGATTTTTCCTTTTCAGTTGCTAATGCCTATTCCTAAGTACAAGATTGCAGAGAAAAAAAATCCCAATAATGCATATGTTGAGTATTTATTAGATATCAGTCGTGATTTTGTGCATTTTGTGCATTCTTTTATTTAATTCTCACACACATGCAAAATAAATGTATAAGTTCTGTTATTAGTTCCCATTTCACAGATGGAGAAACTGAATTGCAGAGACGTAAAATAACTTGCTCAACATCCTCAAACTGTGTAGAAGGAGTGATATTCCGACCCCATTGTCATGTTTTTATCTGCTGAGTTACACTGCTATTCAGTACTGTCTGTAAGAAGACATGGTTTTGAGACCCAAAGAAAGCTCTGGACTGTAAATGCCCCTTCCAAAACAATGCATTTCTTAAAAGAAGAAATTATATGCAGTTTGAACAACTGTCAGAGGTAATACCTTTAAACAGCCTTTATGCACTTGGGTGAGATGCATGGATATATTAGGATATGAAATATCCGACTCAAAGTAGAGTTTAATAAAAATAAAAAGAAATGACCTCCTGGTTCAGAGAGCTAAGCATTTATTCTTCAGTTATAAACTAAAATTAATGTTTCTAGTTTAACTCTCCTACATTTTGTTTCTATCCTTAAAATAAAAAAGGTCTAAGTCTTTCTGATATAACATTAACATTGTGAATTCCAACTCTTAAAGGCAAAAATAGTGCAATACCAGGGGGAGGAGCGGCTAACAATATATTCGTTGATACAATTATGGAATCAAGGATTCATCTAAACAAGATTCCAGATGCTACAAACTTGAGACTACAAAACTATGGCTTCCTTTCAAGAGAAACAAACATAGGAACAACAAAATACAACTTCATAAGAGAGATGTTTCAATAAAGATATGGGGATCGTGAGGTAGGAATATAGAAAAGGTCTGTCTCATTTTAAGAAAGCATTCTTGGTTTTGGAATATATATTGAAAGCCTGTTAGATCTGGGAAGAAGCAGCCACTTGCCTTTTTCGATTTCTGCTAAACTTTATTGAGTAAGCAAATGTCTGATCTGAAACAAAGCAAATAGACATGAGCCGGTGGTTTCCTAGATTAGCAGAAGAGACAGGGCTGTAAATAAATTGGAACTATGGTACATCATTTTTGTGAAAGTATGTTTATTTATATAAGTAAAATCTTCCATACTTTCACAAGAAGGTGCATAGTTAAATTTCTTACATCATGTTTTTGCATAGCTAGGATTAATAAAATGTGCACCCATACACATACATTCAAACATTGCCTATTTGTTGATTGATGGAAGCACGCAGCAGAATTGGCTGAGCATCTTCACTTTTTGGCATCTTTGCCATCATGCTCTAGCCATTCGGAACTCATCACAGTTCTCTGCAAAGCACAAGTGTCATTCTGTATCTATGCTGTCTTCCTCCTAGAAAAGCCACCTTCAGCTTTTGCCTTGTTTTTTCTTCAGTATTTGCTTCAGGAATCACTTCCTCCAGAGGCATCCCTCATGGCCTCAGTGTGGTTCAGGGATATGCTCACAGCACCATGTCTTTATTTCGTGAATTAACACTCTGCCTTGAAATTGTTTAAGGAACTGTTTAACTGTTCCTTGGCGTCTTATTCATCTTTTATTTTCCTGTACCTGACACAGATCAGGGTAAATAGAACTTGACAATATATATTTATAGTATAAATAAAGAGCAGCTGTTACTAATCTTGCTGAAGAAATTTTTACATTATTTAATATTTACATAAATTATCATAAGGTTTCCTTTCCCTCTAAACTTCTATACTATTTTTAATGTCATTATTACAGTGTTATCTAAGCATAGGATATGAAAGTTGAAAAATAGGAGATATGGAGATTGACTAGTTCAAATGTCTATTTTACAGATGAGAAAACAGCAGAAAAGGTTAAATCATTTATCCAAAGCCTATGATAGTGAGCACTATGACAAATTATTTCCTAATTTCTGATGTCGGGCTCTTTCTATCTGTTCACATAATATAATCTCTAACTTCGAGTATAGAATTTTAAGTTATTTTAGTTTAAATCATGTCTGGACATTCTTTTTGTGCAGTGCTGTAATAAATGGTAGACACCAAGTAAATATTTGTTGAATTAATTAGCTCATGACATCTGTGTTTAAGACCATATTTTCTTGCATCTCTTAGAAAGCTCTGAATTTATAATTAGTAGCAAAGCAGGGGCTCATGTAGGAGTTAAGGGTATGATAATAAAAGTATGGTCTCCAAATTCAGATTTCATCACTGTCTTATAATAATTTATGTCACACAGAAAAAGTAGAGGCTTCAACTCATCTACAACTCATACCTAAATATTGAAATTCTGTTTCTTCTCTAGCATACAAATTATCCTAAGGTTATCAAAACTGAATTCATACATAGTATTATCCAATGAATATTTGAGAACTATCAGAAATGAGGTTCAGCATTTTCAGCATTTTCCTCCTCTGACCACTGCCGAGCAGTAGCTTTCTCATTCCAATCATTCTTGTACCACATTAATAAAATAAAAATTATTTTACTTATTGTAATCTGAATGCCAAAATGTTATGCAGCATCAGCCTTCACTTTAAATGACACAAAGACATCTTTCAATGTGTGTGTGTAAATATCAGGGTTCTTACGTATTTAAAAGGCTTTGGAGGGACTTATTTTAGCCCTTAAGATATTATGAGCTTGACAGAGTACATCTATTTTTATCAACTATTATAGATCTACCAATCATGTGGCAAATTCCTTTGGTGAGAGATTAAAATGGAAAGAGTCAGGATGGCAAACAAGAGGTTTCTTTCCTGACTTTGCCTCAGAAGAGTTAAGGAATGGAGACTGTCATGTGATAAGAAGCATAAGGAGCCTTTCTCCCTGCAGCTGGGCTGAATGACAGCCGAGCCTTGTTTGGGCTAAAGAGTGGACATTGCTTGATCCAGAGTATATATAGAGAGAGATGAAAATAAGATCTAGAAGTAAGGGATCAGAAAAATATGCTTTGTAAACTAAACTCACTTATTAGTTTGTGTTTCCTTATTTATTTTTATTTTCTATTCTTCGATGGTATTTTTAAACATATTTCTGAATATAGCAGACTCTCTGAGCTCTACTAAAGAGAACCAGTGAAGGTATTTTTGGTCTAATCTGGAGATGAAGGGTGGAACATGGACCTCTGAGGAATGATATGCAGGTGGAAGTGGTTGTCACCTTCTGAGCACCAGAACAGAAAGGGATGCTCCACAGGAACATGTTGAGGTCATATGATTACTCATCTCTTCCTATTTATAGACATAGCATCCAGGGCTGGAAATTTGGAAACCTTTGATTGCATCGATAATAAGGGATGAACACTGTATTTTGTCAGAACAGGAAAAACTAGTTAATAAACTGGCAGAGAGTTATTTATAAAAAAAAAAAAAATACTGAGTAACTTGGGGACTTTAAAGGAGTTGCAGGTGTTAATGAGTTATCTTGCTGAGATATTAAAACAATTTATGAGAATTCGATTATCTAAAATATGACTTTAGCGAAGCTGTGTCTGAATGTCTGTGTGTTAGATCACAGTGAAGAAGCTCAGACATTTATATGCTTGATCCACCGTGAGATACAGAATGTGGGGCTGAGAGGTGAACTAAGTGCTCACCTGTTGCAATCTCTCTACAGAAGGTGATTCTGTTACTATAGAAAATGAAAGATGCAGAAATATTTTGACATCTGTTAAATTTTTCTCTTCTGACTTCTCAGAAATTGCAACCCTCTTAGCTGGTAGCTAGCATGAATGAAGTTCACAGGCAATGTTTTCCAAATGGAAAGGAACATGATCAATGTAGAAACAGGAGAATATTTTAGTGTAGAGAGCATTTAGATTCTGACAGATCAGAATTTGAATTCTAGGCCCTTCCTTGCTGCGTGATCTTAGGAAAATTATCTTTTTACTTCAGCTTTTTCATCTTTAAGATGAGCATAAGAATATCAACTTCAATATTTCTTTCTCTCCCTTCCTCCTCCTTTTGCAAGAATATTTATTGAATGGTCTGTTCTCTTTCTAGGCTTTGGTGGGTGCTTAAATATATAATGTTGAGCAAAACTGATGGTGTCCTGTCCTACTGGAGATTTCAAGCTAGTGAGATTGCTGTGGTAATTAAAAGTGACAGTATTTTTCAGTTAGTTCATCTAAAGTTTCTCAGTAAGTATTTGGGCTCTTCTTTCTTCTTTCCTAAGAATCTCTTAGGGCCTTTTACATAAAAGATGCCCATACTTCTTGTCAGGTTCCCAAATCATGCAACTTGTTCAGAGGCTAGGAGAATAGTGTCACTGGATTAATACTTACAACATATAATAATATCATTTAATGCACATTTACTTCTTTGACTTTAAATGATTTCACTTTGTTGCTATTTTGTAGGTGAATATAAAGGGGAAAAATGGCATTGACTCTTTGGACTGTAGAGTATGACAGATCTTGTGAGTGATAGAATTTCAGACATTATTGACTCAGTGTTAATTATTGTAACTTATAAAGCAGTGTAAGTCTGAAGATTCTCCAATTATGTTAATGGCATAATTAATTGGCAGTGTAATCATGACTTGAAAAGATGTGAAATTAAAATTTTAGAAGCCATATAAAATAATAGG
Source organism: Pteropus medius (assembly GCF_902729225.1). Classification (NCBI taxonomy): domain Eukaryota; kingdom Metazoa; phylum Chordata; class Mammalia; order Chiroptera; family Pteropodidae; genus Pteropus; species Pteropus medius. The sequence continues at coordinate 5,229,659 of NW_024340848.1, forward strand.
GCAACTCAGAAATTTTGTGTGAACAAAGGAATGCAATTGGAAAGCATCTTATTTATGATTGGCTTTTCATACCGAAACAGTTTCACTTGTCTGAGTTTATTTGGGCTGCTATAAAACATAACACAAACTGAGTGGTTTGTAAACAACAGAAATGTGTTTCTCACAGTTTTGAAGGCTAGAAAGTCCAAGATCAAGGCAATGATATATTTAGTGTCTAGTGAGAGCCTGCTTCCTAGACAGTCATCTTTTCACTGTAACCTCACATAGAAGAAGTAGCTAAGTTGCTCTGTCGGGTCTATTTTATAAGAACACTAATCTTATTCATGAGTGACCTCATGACCTAATCCCCTCCCAAAGGCCTCACCTCCTGATACCATCACTTTGGGAGTTAGGACTTCAACATAGAGATTTTAGGGAGACACAAACACTCAGACCATAGCATTATCAAATGGTAAGATTCATCTCAAACATTATTGACCATTCTCCTAATTAAGAAAAACTTAAAAATAGACATCTATTATGTTTCTAAAAATTAACAATGTGGAACAGAGCAGCATTTCATATCTAGATTCTGAGGATTATGGCCTGTAAAGCACATACCACAGGATATCTTCCATTGTCTGGATCTTTATGACATCCAAAACATTTAGATACTTTTGCAAGTTTCTATTTTCAGTGATTGCTAGTATGTCAATACTTATCAAATACGGAGTCGATGCTACTGATCAGTGACCATAAGTGAGACATGGACTTTGAGTTTTGTGTTTCAGGAGTGACAGATTGTAATGTGTTATTTACATGCTCTTATTCTTTTCTCCCCAGCTCCAACTTTGTGATCTAAGTCTTATATTCGGTAAAGGACTAGGTAACTAAGTACGTATCACACAGTTCCCAGAACAGACTAGAATGAAATCTGTGTCTCTGTACTAATAGCCTGGCATTCTGGCCAATTGAACTTTTCAAATGAATTTCATCGTTACTATTATATGTTCTCTTAACAAATTAGAGAATTTCAACTAGGAAATGGCTGATTTATTTTAAACTACAAATAATATTTTATTATAGTTTTAAATTTCAAACATGATATTAGGTAAATGGAAGTGAATATTTAAGTTTTACAATACAGGTGGGAAAATGGTGATGTAAAATATATACATGTTGATAAGACAGAAATCCGCATATTAGAATTTCTAATTCCCTTCTATTTTTTATGGTATCATCATGATACCAAAAAGTACTGCTCTGTTGCATTAAAAACACATACTTATTAGTGAAATGGCCAGGAAAAATAATTCACTCAGGGAAGTATTAACATGAGATATTTTGCCTAAGTGTGTATATCACTTGAACTTCCGTTGAACTCTGTGCACTTCTTGCTACTTATGACAAAGAAAGCCATTGCTTACAAAGTATTTGGTTTGCCTTTGAAGCAATACCAGGAGACCATTGACAAAATGCAGAGCAAAGATTAGATGCAGAGGGTTATTGTCTCACTATAGTCTCAAAGTAACATTGAAAAGTCAGCTAATTGAAAATGGTAATTATCTCACATAACAACATCAACTGTTGCATTCCAGAATATGTGTTGCTTTTAAATTAATTGCCATTGATCTTATGGTTTTTCACAATTTTTCTCTTCCTTTTGTCAAATTATTTAGCCATCAGTCCTTTGGATAAAACCCATTTCGCCATTTTTATTGACCATGGTTTAATGAGTTACTTGGCCTTCCTGTTTGGATAGACTGTAATAGGTCCATTCATCTGTGGATCTGTCATCCAGAGCTGTATAACCTTTACTGTATATTTGGTTACTTAGTGGAAAGGTTTTAAAATGAAAACTTTAAATAACTGTGTTACTGTGGCTATTTGCATTTATTTCAGATACTGGTTGGGAGGAGCCATATTAATCATGGTAGTAATTGATCTTCAAATTATGATCTGAGAAAGGCCATCTCTTGAGAGATGAATAATATATATTCAGAATGCTCAGCTTGCTTTTAATGACCAGTACTTCATACCAAATGGCTCTGAGGGAAATTTGTGCAGTATAATTTTTCAGACACAGAATTAAAATTCTTAGTTATGATGAGGGGAAAAAATGCCAAGTAAAAATTAGAAATAACACATTCATCATAGCTATAAAAGAACTACAAATGTACTCTGATCCCATAAAATTGAGGTACTTTAGAAAATATTTTAGAGTAACTTAATCCAAGTTAAGGATTTCCGTTGTAATGGGAAGATACTCCAAAGACACTTGGGCTCCCATCTATTTTAACAAAGTGAAGAAGGCATGAAAAGTATGAGAATTATTCAAATATATGTGGGCAAAATTCTCCGTCGTTGAGGTTAGAAGCCTAATGCACAGTGACTATAGAAAAGTTATGTCTTTAGTTCAAACCTTGCCACAAAATCATAAAATTAATTTTATTTTTGAGTGTGAGGGAAACCAGTACAATATCTTTTTAGTCATACTGGAAGTAAGACACAGCACTTCCTACAGCTTTATTTTTAAGTTGTAAAATATAAGTATGAAGTATATTCACAAATTATGGAGACTAAGGACACATGAACGAATTTGGTGCTGAAAATACAGTTAAAGGTAAAATTAATTTGACACATTGAATAATGAACAAATTCTTTTTGCATTTCATGATAATTAGGCACAAATATGAAAATATTCTATTGTGTTGGGAAGTCATGGCTCTATACCTTAGAGCCATGTGGGAAGAAAGGGTGTGGGGGTGAGGGGCAACTTGATTTCCTCACTTGTTAGAAACAACAATCTGACAAAGACTCTTCCTGGACTAAACTTGAGTCAAGCTCCTCTAAGACATTTAGGTCTCTAACTTGGTGTCCCTCCCTGTTGGCCTGAATTACCCACTTGTAGCAAGAATCCTGCTAATTCAGTTTATCAAGAAAACCCCACTGTCAATATCTGATCACCCCTGGTATGTGATAGTCTTCCCTGCCCCCCCACCCCCGTGATATGTGATCACCCTCAAG